>NC_064853.1:37544866-37724866 GCF_024139225.1 Suncus etruscus
CTTCTTTTTGTTTTTTAGGGCCACACCCATTAGATGCTCAGGGGTTACTCCTGGCAATGCGCTCAGAAATTGCTCCTGGGATGCCAAGGGATTGAACTGCAGTCCCTCCAAGGCTAGCACTTGCAAGGCAGATGCCTTATCTCTAGCACCACCTTTCCAGCCCCACCAGGAGTAATTCTTGAGTGCAGAGCAGCCAGAAATAACCACTGAGCATCACCAGATGTGGCCCAAACCCACAATAATAAATTATAAAGAAGAGGGAAAGATATTAGATTTGCATAAAAGGTGAGATAAGAGCAGAAGGTTCCCTCAGGAATGCCCCTGAATGATACTTGAAGATGGTAAGAAACACACTTTTATTTATTTAATTTTATGTAGCCACCCTGAATTACAGAGTTGGGTTTCAGGAGTACAATGTTCCAATACCAACACCTTTGCCAGTGTCTGCTTCCCTCACAGCCACATTTTAAGTTAAAGATTTTTGGCACTGGAACTTACAGCACTATTGCTGATATGATTTCATGTATTACATTTTCCCACCTTTCACCCTCTTCACCCACTTCTCCCTGTTGATAATTAACCTCTCCAATCTTGTAAGATTCACACTTTCTTTTTTTTTTTTTTTTTTTGGTTTTTGGGCCACACCCATTTGACACTCAGGGGTTACTCCTGGCTATGCGCTCAGAAGTCGCTCCTGGCTTGGGGGACCATATGGGACGCCGGGGGATCGAACAGTGGTCCGTCCTAGGCTAGCGCAGGCAAGGCAGGCACCTTACCTCTAGCGCCACCGCCCGGCCCCCTGATTCACACTTTCTTACCTGTTAGGGATAAATGGTAAGAGTGAAGCAAATCAGGCTAACACACAGACTTATTTCTTCATGTGACTGAGTGGGAAGTCTGGTGTCCAAAAGAAAACAAATCCAGTAAGTAGGCAAGCAAACACAAACCAGATCATCTCTGAAGGTATGAGATTTGTTATCCCTAGCAGTGAATGTTTTAAAATATTTTGAAGGAGGAAGTATTGTAAAGAGACTAGGACAAAGAGCAATATCAGAAACTAGACAAAAGCATTTAAGTCCAATTTTTACTCAATGTTAATACAGTATGGGAGACTAACTTTAGCAAAACAAAGTTTAATCTCAAATTTTTTTTTTTTTTGGTAGTTTTTGGGTCACACCCGGCAGTGCTCAGGGGTTACTCCTGGCTTCATGCTCAGAAATTGCTCCTGGCAGGCACGGGGGACCATATGGGACGCTGGGATTCGAACCGATGACCTCCTGCATGAAAGGCAAACGCCTTACCTCCATGCTATCTCTCCAGCCCTTAATCTCAAATTTAACAATTGCTGCTAGGAATTTACAGACAAGGAAGAAGATGGGAAAATCAGTGGGAAAATAAATTGTAAAGAGGAACATCAGGGGCCAAAGGGGTAGCATAGAATATAGGGCATTTGCTTTTCACATGGTTGACTAGATTTTGATCACCAGCATCCCATATTGTCCCCTGAGCCTGCCAGAAGTGATTTTTGAGTGCAGAGCCAGGAGTAACCCTGAGTGCCACTGAGTGTAGCCCATAAACAAACAAACAAACAAACAAAAAAAGAGGAAACACCAGAAGGTGGTATATCTTTATACACTGTCTAACAGAATTGTGGCTAAGTGCCAGGGCAGTATTTTGACATTGATGGGGAACAAGGAGGTTGAACAACTTCCAGTGGTTATCAGATATGAAGGATGTGAGCCACATAGAACAGTGGTAAGGCGTTTGCCTATATAAAGACCTGAGTTTGATTCTTGGCATCCTTTATGGTCCCCCGAGCTTACCAGGAGCAATTTCTGGCATAGAACCAGGAGTAACCCCTGAGTGCCATGGGGTGTGGCCCCAAAACAAAACAAACAAAATAGATATAAAGGATATCAGATTCTTGCTAAACTGACTTAGCAGGACTCTTGCTAAAATGAGACCAGGCAGGTAGAGAACAGAGCCCAAAGTGAGAGCTAATCAAAAAGAAGCTTTTTGAGACTGGCAAAGTATTTTTTTTTCCTACACCTGGTGGTGCTCAGGAGTTACTCCTAGCTTTGTACTCAGAAATCGCTCCTGGATGGCTTGGGGGACCATATGAAATGCTTGGGTCAGTTGTGTGCAAGCCCTACCCTACTGTCTGTCACTCTGGCTCTTTGTAAACAATTTTAACTTGGTTGTTTTAAATTAATATTTTTTGTTTTAACTGGGCTCTCTAAGAGAGAGAGAGACAGAGAGAGAGAGAGAGAGAGAGAGAGAGAGGGAGGGAGAAGAAGGGAGGGAGGGAGGGAGATGAAATAAAACTGAAAACTTTGAGAATTTAGTTATTTCTCTATGTTCCTAATGTTCATGGTCTATTCAAGGAAGAGCTACCTAGCTCATTAGCTTTCAGTACTTCTTTTTTTTTTTTCAGTACTTCTTGAAGTTACTTTGAAATGCAGGCTTTGCAGGTTCTTGCTTTTTATTATATTAATAAGTGGAGGAGGCTGCTTATTAAACTAACAACATGGAATTAACTTAAGCCAAGAACTTCTCTTGTCTCTCATTATATAATTCCTCTTAAAACCAAATTCAGAGGAAGTAAGAACAGTGCTGTTACCTCTCCATATGATGACTTTTAAAAATAATTTGATTAGAGACTGCAGCAATAGCACAGTGTAGGGCGTTGGCCTTGTACGCGGCTGACCCAGAACGAACCTGGGTTTGGTCTCCAGCATCTCATATGGTCCCCAAGCCAGGAGTGATTTCTAAGCACATAACCAGGAGTAAAGGAATTTGGGGGGGGCCGAAGCGATAACACAGCAGTAAGGCATTTGCCTTGCATGCAGCCAACCCCAGACAGACTCCGGTTCAATTCCCAGCATCCCATATGGTCCCCTGAGCCTGCCAGAAGCAATTTCTTTAGTTTTGGGTTTCTTTTTTTGTGTGTGTGGTTTTTGGGTCACATCCGGCAGTGCTCAGGGGTTATTCCTGGCTCCAGGCTCAGAAATTGTTCCTGGCAGGCATGGGGGACCATATGGGACGCCGGGATTCGAACCCATGACTTCCTGCATGAAAGGCAAACGCCTTACCTCCATGCTATCTCTCCGGCCCCCAGAAGCAATTTCTGAGCATAGAGCCAGGAGTAATCCCTGAGTGCTGTTGTCAGGTGTGGCCAAAAAACCAAAAACAAACAAACAAAAAAAAGAAGGACTTTATGTAATGTCAAAAAGAAACAATACACAAAACATTTCTAAAACCCCATTAACCAAGTTATTAACATTTTGCTTCCATAATTCTAATTATATTTCATTGCTTTATGCATATAGAATAATAGACAAATAAGCATGTAGATAAAATTTTTGTTTTGTTTTAGGCTCACATCCAGTTGTACTCAGCTTACTCCTGACTCTCTCTCTGCTCAGGGATCATTACTGGAGGGGATTGAGGAACCATATAGGATACAGAAGATTAAACCTGGGCCGATCCAGGAAGGACGGGGGTTCAAATCCCAGCATCCCATATGGTGATGACTACCAGGAGTGATTTCTGAGCCTAAGCACCACCTGGTGTGACCCCCCCACAAATAAATAAAGAAAGAAAATTTTGTATCAAATGACTATTTTAGACACCATGATTTAAAACACTGTTAATAGTATGGTTTCATATATAAAATATTGCAGCACCACACCCTCTACCAGAGTGTCTGTCTGTTTCCCCCCATCATTGTTCCAGTGACCTGGCTTATACCCTCCTTGTGGCCAGCTTCTTTTTTTTGGGGGGGGGGTCTCACCTGGTAGCGCTCAGGGGTTACTCCTGGCTTTGCGCTCAGAAATCATTCCTGTCCTGGATTGGCTTCGTGCAAGGCAAATGCCCTACTGCTCTGCTATCTCTCCAGTCCCCTTATGGTTAGCTTCTTACTGAAGACCAATTCTGGGTTTCTGTTGTTTTTGTTCATTTGTTATTTCCCTACTATGTTTCTTGATAGATAGATAGATAGATAGATAGATAGATAGATAGATAGATAGATAGATATCTAAGAGAACTTTCTGTGTCTATCTTCTCTCCTTAAAGATGCATGCATGATTTGTTCAAGCAAAATACCTCATTCACTCCAAAGCATTCCCAGAGGTCCCATAATCAGAAAAACAAAGCTTGTGACTGGTTGGTGACTGGTGAAGATTGGTGAAGGAATCATCTACATTTAGGTCTTTTTTCGTTGTTTTCAGTTTTTGGGCCATATCCAGTGATGCTCAGAGGTTATTCCTGTGCTTAGGAAGCACGACTGGAGATATCGAACTGCCAGGAATCAACCCTGGTTAGTCAGGTACAAGGAAAATCACCTTAATCTCTACTATCTCTCAAGACTCCTCCCACTTGCAATCTTGCCAGTGAAAAATTTATCAGTCTCAGAACTAGTCCACTCTTGAAACCACTCCCCTACTTGCGTTTCTAATAGAGATGAGTCATTTGCTCCTTTATTCCTTTCTCACATTGTTTTTCGTTATATTTGTTTTGTTTTTGCTTTGGGGCCACACCCAGCAGCAGCACTCAGGGGTTCCTCCTGGCTCTGCGCTCAGAAATTACTCCTGGCAGGTTCAGGGGATCATATAGGATGCTGGGGATAGAATCATAAGTCCATCCTGAGTTGGCCACATGTGCAAGGCAAACGCCCTACCGCTGTGTTACCTCTCTGGCTTCCCTCAAATGGTTTTTTCAAGGAGAAAGCAAGTACAGAATCAGAAAGATTCAGGGGTGCAGGCCCTTATCTTGCATGCCACTGGCCCTGCTTGATTCCCATATGGTCCCCATCACACCACCCTGCAGTCACCTCCAGTATCACTGGGTGTGACCCACGCCCATTCCACTCCCTAAAATGTCAAGAACAATGCAGTGATTAAGAGTACCGAGTTCTCAGAGATAGCATGGAGGGTAAGGTGTTTGCCTTTCATGCAGAAGGTCATCGGTTCAAATCCCGGTGTCCCATATGGTCCCCTGAGCCTGCCAGGAGCGATTTCTGAGCATAGAGCCAGGAGTAACCCCTGAGCGCTGCCGGGTGTGACCCAAAAAACAAAACAAAACAAACAAAAAAAAAAGAGTACCGAGTTCTGGCCCGGAGAGATAGCACAGTGGCGTTTGCCTTGCAAGCAAACCACCAAAGGTGGTTGGTTCGAATCCCGGTGTCCCATATGGTCCCCCGTGCCTGCCAGACGCTATTTCTGAGCAGACAGCCAGGAGTAACCCCTGGGCACCGCCGGGTGTGGCCCAAAAACCAAAAAGAAGAAAAAAAAGAGTACCGAGTTCTCACCCCACAATTTGCTATCTCCGTGGACTTGGCCACTGGATCTGAATTCTCAGTACTTTATTCGGGAGCCGTATACTACAGCTTGACTCCGAAGTTACATCAGTCAAGAGTTGTAAGGCACTCAGAATATTGTACGACGTGGAGTAAGCGCTGAGCAAATGTTGTCTCGCAAGCCCTTGATTATCTTGGCCAGCGATCTCCTTGGGCAAACTTGGGTCAACGCCCACACTCCACCGCAGTTACAAAAGCCCGAGCCCCAGCCAGCCAGGCCGGGCTGCAGGGCGAGCGCGTCACGTGACAGTTCAAGATGGCGTCGCCCAGGGCGCTGCGTTTGTTGGTGCTTTTGCTGTCCTGGTCCTTGGCCGCCGCGATGCGCGGCGACCCGCCTGCGCCACTGCCGCTGGTGCTCTGGCATGGGATGGGTGAGTGGTCTCGGTCAGCGGGTCTAGCGACTCTGCCCTCTCCCAGCCTGGGTTCCTTCTGCAATGTGCGAGTGTGGAGGGGCAAGTCACTGGTGACACACCACTGACAGTTCCAGCAATATTAGGATTGGGGGCCACTGTGCATTAGAATGGGAGAAGGGGAAGGAGCTGTCGGCGGGTGAACTCGCACAGGGTTTTACGTGCTGTCTTTGTTTCAGTCCTGATGGCGTCAGGGTGCAGTACCTGGGTCTTAAGGAGAAGAGCCACATTGTATGTGGCTTCGTGACCAAGCCATATTTTATTATTTTATTTTATTTTATTTGATTTTTGGCCCACACCCGGTGACGCTTATGGGTTACTCCTGGCTACGCACTCAAAAATCACCCCTGGCTTTGGGGGACCATATGGGACGCCGGGGATTGAATCGAGGTCCGTCCTGGGTCAGCAGTATGCGAGGCAAATGCCCTGTCGATGTGCTATCGCTCCGGCCCCACCACGTCATATTTTTATTCATTCTTACAATAGAAAACATTTGAATTTAATTTGATTTTTGGGGACCACACCTAGCTGTGCAAAGGAAGAAGGAGAAAAGGAGAGTGGAAGTGGGAGAGGGAGGGAGAGAGAGAGCTAGAGGAAGAGAATAAGGAAAGAGGAAGGAGAGAGAGGGAAAGAGAGGAAGAGGGAGAGAAGCAGGGAGGGGAGAGAATGGGGGACAGGGAAGAGAGAGGGAGAGGAAAGAGAAAGAGGGAAGAGAGGAAGAAAGACATGGTGAGATAGAGAGAGGAAAAACAAGGGTAGAGAGGGTGGTGGAGAGGTAGAGGGTGGGAAAAGGAGGGAGAGGGAGACAAAGTGAGGAAGAGAGAAAGGGGAGAGAGGGTGAGAAAGGAGAGGAGAGAGGAAGAAGTAGTGAGGGAAAGAAAAGGGAGAAATACAGAGAGGGAAGAGGGAGCAGTTCATGTCTACTTTTAACACCTATTAATTAGTATACAGTAATGAATGAAATAGAACAGATTCTTTGCTCTTGTAGAACATTTTCAGTGACAAAGACAAACCATTTAAAGAAAGAGGGCCCTGAGCAATAGCACAGTGATAGGGCATTTGACTTGCACGTGGCCAACCCTGGTTCTATCCTCAGCACTCCATATGACTTCCAGAACTCTCTATGAGTATTGTCTGAGTGCAGAGCCAGTAATAATCCCTGTGTGCTCCTGGGTGTGGCCCCAAAACAAAAACAAAAAAATAAAAAAAGACAGAAAAAAAGAAAAGAAATGGGGGACAGAGAAATAGCACAAGTACATTTCACTTGTCTTCTACACAGTAGACCCTGGTTGTTTACTTATACCACTTATGGTCTGTCAGAACTTCCAGGAGTGATCCCTGAGCACAGAGCCAGGAGTAAGCTTTGAGTTCTACCCAAACAAGCAAACAATAAAGTATATGTATTTATCGAAAGACTTAAAGTGAAGGCTTGCAATTTTTTTTTTTTTTTTTTTTTTGGTTTTTGGGTCACACCCAGCGGCGCTCAGGGGTTACTCCTGGCTCTACACTCAGAAAGGCTTTATGCTCAGAAATCGCTCTGGCAGGCTCGGGGGACCATATGGGATGCCGGGATTCGAACCACTGTCCTTCTGCTTGCAAGGGAAATGCCTTGTCTCCATGCTATCTCTCCGGCCCCAAAGGCTTGCAATTTTATAGAGTAAAATAAAGAGTGAAAACCTGAAATGGATGAGGGAAGATGTATGTGAATATACTGTAGAAGGAACAGTAAATGCTCCACGGCAGAATTATGATAACTGTGTTTAAGGATCAACATTCTGGTCATTGTGGTTGGAATAGCTATTGAGCAAAATAAGAAAGTAGGGTTTTTTGTTTGTTTGTTTGTTTTTTGTTTTTGGGTCATACCCGGCAACAGTCAGGGGTTACTCCTGGCTCTTTGCTCCAAAATCACTCCTGGCAGGCTCGGCCGGGATTTGAACCACCGACCTTCTGCATGGTAGGCAAACACATTACCTCCATGCTATCTCTCTGGCCCCAGGGTTTTGTTTTGTTTTTGTTTTGGGGGCTATACCTGGTGGTGCCCAGGGGTTACTCCTGGCTCTGCACTCAGGAATTATTCTTGGCAGGTTTAGGAGTACCATAAGGGATTCCAGGGATTGAACTGGGCTTGGCTGCATACAAGGCAGATGCCCTACCCACTGTACTATCTGTCTAATTCTCTGGCCCTAAATTAGGAGAGTTTTTTTGGGGGAGGGTAGCTACACCCAGTAGTGCTCAGGGATTACTCCTGGTTCTTTGCTCAGAAATCACTCCTGGCAGTTTCTACCGCCCTGTGCTATTGCTTCCTTTCTTCCTCCCTCCTTCCAAAGTAGGAGTTTTGAGACAAAGGCAGATGCTTTTGGTAGACCCAATAGATGTTGGGTCTATTAAGGTGGTGAAGGGGTGAGAGGAAGGGAAAATTTTGAGCAGATGAATAGGAGGATCTGGTTTATATCTTAAAAGGAAACTAGAAGATAATAGAGGCCGAAGATATTTGCAGAGGCAGCTATAAGTTAAATAAGTGATGGGGTGACTTGCAATAGTATACTGGTGGTGGAAAGGTGGAAATGTGTCAAAATTTGGAAGATTTCAACAGTAGAAACAACAGAGTTTGCTAATAGATTAGATGTAGAACAGAGGGAAAGGAGTCAAGGTTGTTCCCAGGGGTTTGGGTCTGGACATTCAGAAGAATGAAGTTGTTATTTTATCATGATAAGGATGTTTATAAGGAGGAAGGAGAGAAAGTCAAGTGTTTGTTTTTGGGTTTACTAATTTTGGATGGTTGTTAGACATCCAGGAGATGTTGATGTATTTGAAGTTCAGTGTATTAAACAGATAATAGAGTGGAGGTTTAAGTTGGAAGCCTTCAATGTATTAAATAACTTGACTGTTATTTAAAGCCACTAGACTAGACTGAACAAGACTGCCTGGAAAGTTAGAATATCCAAAGGAAGAGAAGTTTTAGATCTGAGGCCCTCCAACATTTTGAGGTTGTGAAGATGAGAAAGAACTAGCAGAAGAAAAAACAATGAAACAGTCAGGGAGTGGCCGAAGCGATAGTACAGCAGTAGGGCATTTGCCTTTCACGCTGCTGATCCAGGACAGATGGTGGTTTGAATCCCAGGTGGTTCGAATCCTGGCGTCCCATATGGTCCCCCAAGCCAGGAGTGATTTGTGAGCATATAGCCAGGAGTAATCTGAGTGTCACCAGGTGTGCCCCCAAAACAAACAAACAAACAAACAAACAACAACAACAAAGAAATAGGGAGGTAGAGAGTGCAGTGTCCTAGAGGACAGGTGCAAATGCTTTAAGCGGAAGGATGTAATTAATGTATGGAATGTTGTTGACAGGTAAAGTAAAATAAGGGCCCTAGTTGGCTGGTGGATTTAGCAATAGGAAGATCAACAATGACCTTGATAAAAGGAGCATTGGGGGCATAGTGGGAGTGAGAGACTTGGAACAGGTTAAAGGAAAACATTCAGAGGAATTAAGAGTCAGCAAGTCTGAACAGTTCTTCTCAGGTTCTGTGCCTAAAGATAGAGTAGAAGAAAGAAGAATAGGATACTCAATGTCCGACCAGACAGTATATATATATGGACAGCAGCTCCATAACTGCAGTTTGATGTAGTGAATGTTATTATGAAGGAAGTAGAAGAAACTTTAGGTCTTAGCCTTTCCATAAGAGCCAATTTTGGGGGGCCGGAGAGATAGCACATCTGTAGGGCATTTGCTTTGCATAGGGCTGACCTGGGAGGGACTCAGTTCGATTCCTAGCATCCCATATGGTCTCCCAGCTGCCAGGGAGAAATCCCTGAGTGCAGAGCCAGGAGTAACCCCTGAGCATAATTTGGGCTACAAGGTGTGGCCCAAAAACCAACCAATTAATCAATCAATAATAAATAAAGTTAAAAAATATAGGAGCCAATTTTGAGCGTCAGAAAGATAGTACAGCAGGTAAGGTGCATGCCTTGCATTTGGCTGACCTGGATTCAATCTCCAGCACTACTCATGGTTCCATAAGCCCTTTCAGGACAGATCCCTGAGCATAGAGCTAGGAGTAACCCCTGAGCATAACTGGGTATTTGTGCTTTCCTCCACCCTCTAATTCCTAAGTTTCCTCCTAGGTTGAAAATGGGTTCTTTATTTTTGGGGGCCACACCCAGCAATACCCAAAGATTACTCTTGGCAGTGCTCAGCGGACCAAATGGGATGCCAGATACCAAACCTGACTGGGTTTAAAGGAAATGCTGTGCCTGCTGTACTATCACTCTGACCTGAAAATGGGATCTTAAATTTCAAATAGCAAATGATCTTAATCTACTTCTACTAAGTGGTCAGTAACCTGCTTCCTGCTCTTAGTTTTGGTTCCTTGAAACAGAAAATAACACTCCAAAACATAAGTACAAGTTCAAGGTCAGCACTTGCAGAACCTAAGAGTGAATATACCTCAAATGTGGCATTCTTGATACTTCACTCATTTTACCAGAGTACTAGTCCTGAACCAAAATCACATTCCACAGCAGTTTTTTTGTTTTGTTTTGTTTTGTTTTTGGGTCATGCCCAGCAGTGCTCAGGGATTACTCTTGGTTCTATGCTCAGAAATCACTCCTGGCAGGCTCGGGGGACCATATGGGATGCTGGAATTTGAACCACTGTCCTTCTGCATGCAAGGCAAATGCCCTATGTCCATGCTATCTCTCCAGCCCCTCCACAGCAATTTTGAGTCTCTTAACCCCAGGGGTTTCCAATAGGAAGGGAATAATAGAATCTGCAACCTCACTTCTCTCAGCAGCCCCATTTGTTTATTTGGTGTCTGTGTAATAGTGTGTGGGCTTTCAAAGTTGGGCATTCTAGCAAATTTTTCTTATTTTCTTTTTCTTCACTATTTTTTTCTTTCTGTTTTGTTTTTTCTTTCTTTTTTTTTTTTGTCTTGTCTTATTTTGATTTTTGTTTTTGTGTCACATCCAGCAATGCTCAGGGGTTTAGCCTGGCTTTGCACTCAGGAATCACTCCTGGTGGTGCCCAGGGGACCATATGAGATGCCAGGGATTGAACCTGGGTTGGCTACATGCAAGGCAAGTACCCTACCCATTATTCTATTGCTTATAGTATTCTATATTGTATAGGGTATATTATAGTACCCTATCTTGCTAATAGCACCCTACTTTTTATACAATAGCTCTCTCTTTTTCTTAATAAGGTGAAGTCTCTATAACATACAGTTATATAATTTAAAAATCAAGCCTGAATTTATGGTTACTTAGTTAACCACAATATTTTTTTTTTCTTTTTTTCTTTTTTTTGTTTTTCGGGCCACACCTGTTTGATGCTCAGGGGTTACTCCTGGCTAAGTGCTCAGAAATTGCCCCTGGCTTGGGGGGACCATATGGGACACCGGGGGATCGAACCGCGGTTGCGATCTTTCCTTGGCTAGCGCTTGCAAGGCAGACACCTTACCTCTAGCGCCACCTCGCCGGCCCCTAACCACAATATTGTAAGGCACTGATTTTATCTTTATTTTTATTTATTTATTTATTTATTTATTTATTTATTTATTTATTTATTTATTTATTGGGCCACACCCGGTGTCTGCTCAGAATTAGCTCCTGGCAGGCACGGGGGACCATAAGGGACACCGGGATTCAAACCAACCACCTTTGGTCCTGGATCAGCTGCTTGCAAGGCAAACGCCGCTGTGCTATCTCTCCGGGCCCTGATTTTATCTTTATTACCCCAGAAAACACTTGTACCTCCTACCTGATTATACCTTACTTCCCCTCTCCAATTTCCTGACCGTTTTCTGTCCCTATAGATTTGCCTATAAGGATATGTCTTATAAAGGCAATTTTAGAGTATGTGACTTATTGACTCTGTTTATTTCTTTGAGAATGTTTTCTCAGAGGTAGTGCGTTTGCCTTGCATGCTGAAGGATGGTGGTTTGAATCCCGGCATCCCATATAGTCCCCCGAGCCTGCCAGGAGTGATTTCTGAGCGTAGAGCCAGTTGTAACCCCTGAGTGCTGCTGGGTATGACCCCCCACTCAAAAAAAGAATGTTTTTCAGGTTCATCGACATTGTATCATTGTCAATACTTCATTGCTTTCTCCCTTTGTTTGGTGGGGAAGGGTTGATATAGGGCCATACCTGACTGTATTTAGGGCTTACCCCTACCTCTGTGTTCCAGTGCTAGGAATGGAAACTGGGTTGGCGGCATGCCAGGCCAATGCTCTACTTACTGTACTATCTTTCTCAGTACTTCATCCTTTTTTTTTTAAGGGGGTGCTTACACCTATTGGTGCTCTGGGGTTACTCCTGACTCTGCTCAGGGATCACTCTTGGTGTGCTGGGGGATCTTATGGGATGCTGGGGATTGAATCTAGATGGGCCACATGTTAAGCCAGTACCCTACCCACTGTGCTATCATCGTGGCTCCTCAATCCTTTTTGTGATTGAATATAATACTCCTTGTGGATTTAGAGTACACTTAGTTTATCCACCGGTGAGCCTTTTAATTATTTTTTTGTTTTGTTTTGTTTTGTTTTTTTGGGCCACACAGTGCTCAGGGGTTACTCCTGGCTGTCTGCTCAGAAATAGCTCCTGGCAGGCACGGGGGACCATATGGGACACCGGGATTCGAACCAACCACCTTTGGTCCTGGATAGGCTGCTTGCAAGGCAAACACCGCTGTGCTATCTCTCCGGGCCCTCCTTTTAATTATTTTTTTGGTCATTATAAACAATACTGCTGTAAATATTCATGTACAAGATTTCTGTCTGAACATAAGTTTTCATTTCTGTCAGATTGAAATCTAGAAGTGGAATTGCTTATTCATACTGTAATTGTGTACGTGACTTTTTGAGGAAATATGCCTTTTCACAGTGACTGCAGCAGATTCCGTTTCCACAAGCAGTGAACATGAATTCCTATTTCTCGTTATTCTTGCCAACACTAGCTATTTTTTCAGTAAAAAAGCCAAACATTTTTCCCAAGTAAAATCTATCTAGTAGGTGTGACATAGTAGCTTATTGTTGTTTGCTTTCTTTTTAAATTAGAGATTTTTTTTCCTTTTTGGGCCACACCCAGTAATGCTCAAGGGTAACTTGTGATTCTGACTCAGTAATCACTACTGGTGGTGCTTGGGGGAGTATATAGGAGGCCAGATATTGAATCTTGGTCAGCTGCATGCAAGACAAGCTTCCTATTCACTGTACTATAGCTCTAGCCCTGCATTTACTTATTTAAATATATATAAATATATATGTCCATATTTATGAATCTTATCTGTCTGCTGTTTATCTTTAACCATAGGGATGAAGGGCAAAAGACAAACTAAGAGGGTTACCCTTTCTCAGGGTGTTGGGGTGGCAAGCCTACCTCTGCTCTGGGTGGAATACTAGTGGGCAGTTTCTTGAAGGGGGGGAAGAGGGAGAAGGACTCATTAATAGAGCAATTCTTTTTGTTTTTGTTTTTGTTTTTGGGCTACACCCGGCGGTGCTCAGGGGTTACTCCTGGCTGTCTGCTCAGAAATAGCTCCTGGCAGGCACGGGGGACCATATGGGACACTGGGATTCAAACCAACAACCTTAGGTCCTGGATCGGATGCTTGCAAGGCAAACACCGCTGTGCTATCTCTCCGGGCCCAATAGAGCAATTCTTTTTTTTTTTTTTTTTTTGGTTTTTGGGCCACACCCGGCGGTGCTCAGGGGTTACTCCTGGCTGTCTGCTCAGAAATAGCTCCTGGCAGGCACGGGGGACCATATGGGACACCAGGATTCGAACCAACCACCTTTGGTTCTGGATCGGCTGCTTGCAAGGCAAACGCCGCTGTGCTATCTCTCAGGGCCCCCAATAGAGCAATTCTTAAAGCTAGGGTGTCCACACCACTCTTTCCCTCTCCATGCCTCACCTTCATCCCAAGGTGCTGGGGTTGGGGTTCACACTATATTTGGGTTGGCCCAGAAGACCTGGGGGTACAAGGCTATCAGTGAAAGCAGCAGGAGAGAGACGGGCAGCTCGCCAAGTCCCTTGAGGTACCACCTCACTCCTGGGAAGCCAGGCTGCTGGTTTCCATGACAGCCTCCCACAGGGCTTTCCTGAACATAGGGGGGAGCTCCCAGTGTTGGGGTCCCTGTCCTAATGTACATGGATCAGCACCACCAGGAGTATTTCCTGAGTACAGAGCCAGGAATAAAACCTGGACATTGCTGAGTGTAGGGAAACTGATATTGAAGAGAAATATGATAAAGACCTCCAAATACCTAACAGCTGAGTATGCCCCAAAATAAAAAGCAGGAGCCGGAGAGATAGCATGGAGGTAGGGCGTTTGCCTTGCATGCAGAAGAACTTTGCTTCGAATCCCGGCATCCTCTATGGTCCCCCGAGCCTCCCAGGAGCTGTTTCTGACCGTAGAGCCAGGAGTAACTCCTGAGCGCTTCTGGGTGTGAGCCAAAAACCAAACCCCCCCCCCCAAAAAAAAAAGCAAACAAAATAGATGAAGTGGATCAGACAGGTATCTCAGTGGACTATAGTGCATGCTTTACATGAGAGGGATTCAGGTTTTGTCTTCAGCACCACATGATCTCCTGAGTACCACTATGAATGATTTTTTTTTTTTTTTTTGAGGCTACAGCCAGCAGCGTTCAGGCCTTACTTCTGGCTCTGTACTCAGAAATTACTCCTGGCAGGTTTGGGGGACCATATGGGTTGCCAGGGATTGAACCTGGATCAGCCACGTGCATTGCAAATGCCCTACCAGCTGTGCTATTGTTCTGGCCCCAGCTAGGAATGATATGTTAGCACAGAGCTGGAAGTAGCTCCCAAGTACCACCAGGTTGGGCCCCCAAATCAAAAATAAATATAGGGGCCTCCCTGGAAGTGCTAGGGGTTTCTAGGACCATACCTGCAGTGATGGAGGGGTCTCGGTGTTCTAGAGATCAAATAGGACCTCTCCTATGCAGGGTATGTATTTTATTCCTTTTAGCTTTCTCTTTGACCCTCCATTTTTTTAAATTAAAAGTTTTTTAATACAGTTCCAATCAGCATACTAGCTTTATTTTGTTTTTTGTTTTTAGATCACACCCGGCAGCGCTCAAGGGTTACTCCTGGCTCTATGCTCAGAAATCGCCCTTGGCAGGCACAGGGGACCATATGGGAGGCCGGGATTCGAACCACCGTCCTTCTAACCAACTGCCTTACCTCCATGCTATCTCACTGGCCCCAACATACTAGCTTTATTCCAGTTCTTTTTCTGCCAAATGTGGTGGGAGGGATTTAATTCAGTTTCATTTTCTTTTTCTTTTCTTTTTTTTTTTTGGTTTTTGGGCCACACCCAGTAACGCTCAGGGGTTACTCCTGGCTATGCGCTCAGAAGTCGCTCCTGGCTTGGGGGACCATATGGGATGCCGGGGGATAGAACCGCTGTCCGTCCTAGGCTAGCGCAGGCAAGGCAGGCACCTTACCTCTAGCGCCACCGCCCGGCCCTCATTTTCTTTTTCACTGTGAAGCCCAAGGTACAAAGGAATATGCTTCATCAAACTTGAACTTCACATTATTCTTGTTTTCATTTTTTTTTTTTTTTTAGGTTACTAATGGGGATGCTCAGGGACTACTCCTGGAGTTCTGTGCTTAAGACTCACTCCTGGTTGTGCTCCATGGACCACAACAGGTGGCAGGACATGAACCTGGACTCATGCCTGCAAAGTATGTTCTCAACCTATTGAGCTAGCTCCCCTACTGTGTCCTTATTTTTCTGGATTGTCGTGGGTTTATATACTATTCCCAGACAATAAGCAGCAAGTCTTTGATTTTCTTGGTAGGGTCACAAGAAATGTTTCTGGGCTGGGAGAGATAGCACAGTGGCGTTTGCCTTTCAAGCAGCCGATCCAGGACCAAAGGTGATTGGTTTGAATCCCGGTTTCCCACATGGTCCCCCGTGCCTGCCAGGAGCTATTTCTGAGCAGACAGCCAGGAGTAACCCCTGAGCACCGGGTGTGACTCAAAAACAAACAAACAAACAAACAAACAAAAAGAAATGTTTCTGCAGGGGCTGGTGAAGTTGAACTTTTTTTTTTTTTTTTTTTTTGTGGGTAGGGCCAACACTCAACTGTGATTAGGGATTACTCCTGGCTTTTTGCTCAGGGATCACTCTTTTTTGTTTGTTTGTTTTGGTTCATACCTGGCAGTATCTGGGGTTATTCCTGCACTCAGAAATTATTGCCCCTGCCAGGCTCGGGGACCATATGGGATGCTGGGATTGGGATTCAAACCGACCTGGATCGGCTGTGTGCAAGGCAAATGCCCTACGATGTGTGCTATCTCTCCGGCCCCAGGGATCACTCTTAGTGACACAGACCATATGCTGTGCCAGAGTTCAAACCTCCTTAGCCTAATGCCTTCCTTCTCTTCTGTGCTGGCTCTCTGGTGCCAAAGTTGAACATATTTTCCTTGTGCTGGTTGCCCCAATTTTGTATGTCTTCTCTGGAGTCTGCTCAGGTCCCCCCACCCCCACTTTTTAATTAGGTTATCATCTTAACTTCGGAATTCTTTGTTTATTCTGAGTATTAAAATTCTTTATTTTATTTTGGGGCCCGGAGAGATAGCACAGTTGTGTTTGCCTTGCAATCAGGCGATCCAGGACCAAAGGTGGTTGGTTCGAATCCCGATGTCCCATATGGTCCCCCGTGCCTGCCAGGAGCTATTTCTGAGCAGATAGCCAGGAGTAACCCCTGAGCACCGCCCGGTGTGGCCCAAAAACCAAAAAAAAAAAAAATTTTTTTTTCTTTATTTTGAAAACTCAGAGCCAGAGTGATAGTATAGTGGATATTTAGGGTATTTACCTTGCACACAGCCAAGCTGAGTTTGATCTCTGGTACACCATATAATCCTCTGTGTCCTGCAAGGAATGAATTGTGAATTCAGAACAAGGAGTAAGTGATTGTTCATTCCTGAACACTGCTGGGTGTGAGTAGAGCCAGGAGTAACCCATGAACACCAGGAGTGGCCCAAAAAACAAAACAAAACAAAAAATTTGCTTTGATTCTTATCCACCCATTGTTCTCTTTGTTTTCTAGGAGATAGTTGTTGCAACCCGCAAAGCATGGGTGCTATTAAAAAAATGGTGGAGGAAAAAATACCAGGAATTTACGTCTTACCTTTAAAGATCGGGAAGACAGTGAGGCAGGTAAGAGTCCCCATCTCATTGTTCCTTTTAACGGTGATAACTGACTTCCTAGAATGCGCTCTTCAAATCAGACTTCAGCTCTGGAGTAGCTTGTAGTGTCACAGGCAAGTTGAACTCTCCAAGCAGATGCCAGGGCTTGGTGCCAACCCCACTCGCTAACTCCTGTGGCTCCTCTTTCAGGACATGGAGAACAGCTTCTTCATGAATGTCAACACCCAGATCTCCTTAGTGTGTCAGATTCTTGCTGAGGACCCGAAATTACAACAAGGCTACAATGCCATAGGATTTTCCCAGGGAGGCCAGTTTCTGTGAGTTCCTTTCCATTATATCTCTTCATGAACTTTTTATTTCTTTTATACAGATAGATCCACATTTTTTTTTTTTTTTGCTTTTTTGGGTCACACCCAGTGGTGCTCAGGGTTACTCCTGGCTCTGTGCTTAGAAGTTGCTCCTGGCAGGAACAGGGGACCATATGGGATGCCAGGACTTGAACCACTGTCTGTTTGAATCAGATGCATGCAAGGCAAATGCCCTATCACTGTGCTAGCTCTTTGGCTCGAGAGCCACTTTTTTTTAATACTTTTGGAATCTTCACCTATCTTAAAAGGTAAATTATCCTGGGGCTGGAGTGATAGCACAGCGGTATGGCATTTGCCTTGCAAGCAGCCAACCCAGGACTGATGGTGGTTCAAATCCCATCATCCCATATGGTCCCCTTGTGTTCCTGCCAGGAGCTATATCTGAGTGCATAGCCAGGAATAATACCTGAACGTCACCAAGTGTGGCACAAAAACAAAAACAAAAAAAAGGTAAATTATCCTAAATTCTTCTCTCTTTTTTTTTTTTTTTGGTTTTTGGGCCACACCCAGCGGTGCTCAGGGGTTACTCCTGGCTGTCTGCTCAGAATTAGCTCCTGGCAGGCACGGGGGACCATATGGGACACCGGATTCGAACCAACCACCTTTGGTCCTGGATCGGCTGCTTGCAAGGCAAACGCCACTGTGCTATCTCTCCGGGCCCCTAAATTCTTCTCTTATAAGAAATTTTATGGTTCCTGGGTCCAGAGCGATAGCACAGCGGTAGGATGTTTGCCTTATATGCGGCCGATTCAGGTCAGAACTATTTCGATCTCTGTGTCCCATATGGTCCCCAGAAATAGCTATTTCTGAGTGCATAGCCAAGGAGCATCACCGGTTGTAGCCCCCCCCACCCATAAAAGAAATTTTATGGTTCTTAATTAATTCCTCCCCCCAACTCCACACACACACAATTGGTAGTGCTTAGGACTTCTGGCTTTGAGCTCAAGGTGAGCTCCTAGTGAACAAATCCAGGTTAGCTACATGGAAGGCAAGTGCCCTACTTGCTGTACTATCCCTCCAAACCCTAATTTTTTTCTTGTAAGAAAGTATAAAGAGAAAAAGAATAAAAAAAAAAGTATAAAGACTTCTAGGTTTGCATAGTTTAAAAGTTAAGGCACATAAGTTTCATGCAGCTGCACTCCGATTGATCCCCAGCCCTCATGATCCCCTGAGCATCACTGGCTGTGACCACTAAAGCCTCCTGGGTAGCTTGGGTTTCCAGCACTACAAGGCCCCAGTAGAGTAACCACATCCTTGGGCCAAGCATTGAACCAAGGATGAGATTTGCTAAGAATTGCCAGGAGGGACAGCCCTTGGGCTTTTTGAGAGCTACTTAATAGCAGCCCCCTCCCCAAAAAAAGATAATTAGGGGTTGGAGTGATAACGCAGTGGTATGACATTTGCTTTGCAGGCAGTTGACCCAGGATGGACCTGGGTTCGGTCCCCAGTTTCCCATATGGTCCCCCAAGCCAGGAGCAATTTCTGAGCACAGAGCCAGGAGAAACCCTTGAGCGTCACTGGGTGTGGCTCAAAAACAAACCAAAGAAAAGATAATTAGGGGCTGGAGAGATAGCATGGAGGTAGAGTGTTTGCCTTTCATGCAGAAGGACGGTGGTTCCCTGCATCCCATATGGTCGCCTGAGCCGGCCAGGGGCAATTTCTGAACATAGAGCCAGGAGTAACCCCTGAGTGCTGCTGCTGGGTGTGACCCAAAAACCACAAAAAAAAAAAAAAAAATTGACAGTAGATATTAAATCCCTTAGATTTATTCCTTAAATCCCAAAAACAAACAAACAAAGATAATTAAAACTTGTGTTTGTCCATATCAAAAGAAAATTCTGAACTGTGGCTTTGCTGACCTATAGAGGATTAAGCAGTTTTATCTGGCTAGTGGCTTGTTGAGGACACATTTCCATCCCCCAGTCAGAACTAATTTTTTTTTTTTTTTGCTCCCTTGGGGCCATACCTGGCAGTGCTCAGGGGTTACTCCTGGCTCTGTGCTCAGAGTTTGGCAATGCTCTGGGAACCTTATGGAATACTAGAGATGGAACTGTGTCTGCCCTGTGAAAGACAAACGCCCTACCAGCTGTGCTATCACTCAGATCCTGACTAACTTTTTTTTTTCCCAGGAGGGCAGTGGTGCAGCGATGCCCATCTCCCCCTATGGTCACACTCATCTCAGTGGGGGGACAGCAACAAGGTAACTATGGCTTCTTTTCCTCCTCTATCCTCCCAGTTCTAATCCACATGATAATTGTAAAATGTAACAGCTCAATTCGTACAACTCAATCTTTTTTTTCTTTTTTTGGTTTTTGGGCCACACCCGGTGACACTCAGGGGTTATACCTGGCTATGCGCTCAGAAATTGCTCCTGGCTTGGGGGATCAAACTGCAGTCTATCCTAGGCTAGCGCAGGCAAGGCAGGCACCTTACCTCTAGTGCCACCGCACCAGCCCCTGTACAACTCAATCTTAAAAAACCTTTTGTTTGGGGTTGAATACAAAACTGCTACCATTGAATAGGAAATAGGAAGAGATTTAAGGTCTCAGCAGCCTGGAGTACAGGTGAGTCATCAGTTTGTCATTTAATGCTATCCACTTGCAGTTGAGGGAGGCAAAACTGAATAGTCTTTTCTGTTTTCTGAAAGTGGTGCTGTCCCTTTGAGTTTAGGTTAAGCTAAGTAGAGCTTATTTTGTGGGGAAGGGAGAAATAGCTGAGGATCTGCACTAAGAATTACTTCTGGTGGTACTTTGGGAACCATATGGGATGCTGGGATCTAATCCAGGTCAGCCACGTACAAAGCATGTGCCCAACTTGCTGTACTATCTTACACTCTGCCCTCCAAAGTAGAGTTTTTTGTTTATTTATTTTGGACTATACCTAATAGTGCTCAGGGCTTACTCCTGGCTCTGTTCCGTCTTTCTTTTGTCTTTAAAATTGACAGTAGAGGGGCCGGAGAGATAGCATGGAGGTAAGGCATTTGCCTTTCATGCAGGGACGGTGGTTCGAACCCCTGCATCCCATATGGTCCCCTGAGCCTGCCAGGGGTGATTTCTGAACATAGAGCCAGGAGTAACCCCTGAGTGCTGCTGCTGGGTGTGACCCAAAAACCACACACACACACACACACACACACACACAAAATGACAGTAGATATTAAATCCCTTAGAGAACAGCAGTGTTTTCTCTGTAGACCGAACTCTATGCTTTGGAAAAAACTTGTCATTGGAATATGTCTATGTCATCCATTTTGAGGGGCATAACTATTAGCTGATAGAATGCAGAGGAAGATTGAAACAGGATCCACCCAATTAATTGTTCTGAGTGAGCAAGTTATTAGTATCTTGCATTTC
Organism: Suncus etruscus; assembly: GCF_024139225.1. Classification (NCBI taxonomy): domain Eukaryota; kingdom Metazoa; phylum Chordata; class Mammalia; order Eulipotyphla; family Soricidae; genus Suncus; species Suncus etruscus. The sequence goes on from NC_064853.1 coordinate 37,565,521, forward strand.
TTTTTCAAAAGGAGGAATATTAAGACAGGCCTTGCCCATCTTGTGAGAATTTTTCTTTTTTTTGGTTTTTGGGTCACACCCGGCGGTGCTCAGGGATTACTCCTGGCTGTCTGCTCAGAAGTAGCTCCTGGCAGGCATGGGGGACCATATGGGACACCAGGATTCGAACCAACCACCTTAGGTCCTGATTGGCTGCTTGCAAGGCAAACGCCGCTGTGCTATCTCTCTGGGCCTGTGAGAATTTTTCAGAGCCTGAAGTGAAATAATAGGTAGCAATATGCTTTGATTTGTTTGGGGGCCACACTTAACTGCATTCAGGGCTTACTCCTGGCTTTTGTTCAGGGTTCACTCCCCCTTTTTTGGAGGGGGCCACACCCAGTGATGCTCAGGGGTCACTCCTGAGCTATGCGCTCAGAAATCGCTCTTGGCTTTGGGGAACCATATGAGACCACGGGGAATTGAACCACAGTTCGTCCTAGATTACCTCGGGCAAGGCAGATGCCTTACCACTTGTGCCTCCGCTCTGGCCCCTCAGGGTTCACTCCTAATGGTGCTCAGGGGACTACAGGTGGTGACAGGAATCAAATCCAGATTGGATGTGTACCAGGTAAACACATTACCTATAGTACCATCACTTCAGCCCTAGAAAATGCTTATAAAAATGTTTATATTATAAGTGTCAGAGAAGTAGGAGAGGAAGTAAAACAATTGCCCTTGCATGTCATTGATCCCATTTAAATTCCAAACCACACATGTGGTCCCTGGAGCACTGACAGGGATCACTCCTAGGCACAGAATCAGAAATGACCTGTAAAAACTGCTGGATGTTGCCTTGAAACAAAAAAGGAAACATTATAGCTCTAGGAAAGGATCAAATATTGCTATTTTCTAAAAATTGTCTGTAAATGTTAAGTGAAATAAGTGAGAGGGAAGATGACAGCTACACTTCTTATACTGGATAATAAGTGTTGAAGCTCAAAAATTTTTTTCTTTTTTTTGTTTTTTTTTTTTGTTTTGTTTTTTTGGTTTTTGGGTCACACCCGGCGGTGCTCAGGGGTTACTCCTGGCTGTCTGCTCAGAAATAGCTCCTGGCAGGCACGGGGGACCATATGGGACACCGGGATTCGAACCAACCACCTTTGGTCCTGGATCGGCTGCTTGCAAGGCAAACACCTCTGTGCTATCTCTCCGGGCCCTTTTTTTGGTTTTTGGGTCACATCCGGCAGCGCTCATGGGTTACTCCTAGCTCTACACTCAGAAATTGCCCCTGGCAGGCTTGGGGGACCATCTGGGATGCCGGGATTCGAACACCGTCTTTCTGAATGCAAGGCAAACACCCTGCCTTCATGCTATCTCTCTGTTCCCTCAAAAATTATTTTTGAATAAATAATAATTGAGGGACCAGCTAAATAATACAGCAGGTAGGTCTTTGCTTTGCAAGTGGCCAAACCAGATTCTAGGTTTAGCATCACATATGGTCACTTTAGCATCACCAGGAGTGATTCCTGACTACAGAACTGGAAATATGTCCTGAATACTGCTGGATGTGGCCCCCAAACAAACAAAAAATCAAGGAAATAGTCTGTATTAAATGGTAATTCATGGAGCCAGAGTGGTGGGACAGCTGGTAGGGTGTTTGCCTTGCAAGCGGCTGACCTAGAATGGACTACGATTCTAGACCTAGAATGGACTACGATTTGGTCTCCCAGGGTCCCATATGGTCCCTCAAGCCAGGAGCGATTTCTGAGCACAAAGCCAGGAGAACTCTTGAGTGTCACCGGGTACGGCCCAACCCTCCCCCAGCCAAAAAAAAAGGGTAATTCATTAGGTTACAAAACTTGGCCTTGGATTTCAAAACTGAAATTACCAAGCAGTGGCCTGGGTGGAGGTGGATGAGTAAAAAATTAAACTAGAAGTAGCAGAAGTGGTGAAGAGTGATAGGTACTTAAATGATGGTGAGGTACAGTGACTATGTACATTAAAACCATAAACATGGGAAATGGAGAGATAGCATGGAGGTAAGGTGTTTGCCTTTCATGCAGAAGGTCGGTTGTTCGAATCCTGGCATCCCATGTGGTCCTCCGAGCCTGCCAGGAGCAATTTCTCCCCCCCCCTTTTTTTTTTTCGGGCCACACCCGTTAGATGCTCAGGGGTTACTCCTGGCTAAGTGCTCAGAAATTGCCCCTGGCTTGGAGGGACCATATGGAACACCGGGGGATTGAACTGCAGTCCTTCCTTGGCTAGCGCTTGTAAGGCAGACAGACACCTTACCTCTAGCACCACCTCGCCGGCCCCCAGGAGCGATTTCTGGGCATAGACCCAGGAGTAACTCCTGAGCATTGCTGGGTGTGACCCAAAAACCATAAAAACAAAACAAAACAAAACCCCATAAACATTAACACTTTTATAACCATGTCACCTAAACTATAATTAAAACAAGACAAAAAATGTTGGAGGGGGTGGCTCTACTTGACAATATTTAGGGCTTACAGCTAGTTTGTGCTCAGTAATTACTCCTGGAAGGGCTTGGAGACCATATGTGGGCCAGCTGTGTGCAAGGTAAATGCTGTACCTGCTGTACTAACTCTCAGGCCCCAAAATTGAAAAAAAAATTTTTTTTGGGGGGGGGCCACACCCGGTGGTGCTCAGAGGTTACTCTTGGCTCTGTATCAGAAATTACTCCTGGCAGGCTAGGGGGATTATATGGGATGCCGGGAATCAAACCCAGGTCTTTCCTGGGTTGGCTTTTGCAAGGGAATTGCTTTACCACTGTGCTATCTCTCTGGCCCCTTGAAAAAAATTTTAAACAAAAAGTATTATTGTGCAGGAAAAGGGCAAGCTTTGTATGCATGCTCTTCAGCACTTTAAAACAACAACAAAATAAACTCAAACAAGTTGGTAATGGAAAAATTCATTCAACAACAAATATTTTTGAGTAAATATCTAGAAACAAGATAGACTCCTCTTAACTTCCAGAGGGCCCCGAGCCACATGAGTAGAGCTAGCTAGGCCTGAACACTAAGCTGTTAGGCCCACATAATTTTGGGGATACACCTGACTGTACTCAGGGATCACTCCTGGTAGTGCTCCAGGGACCATTTGGGATGCTGGAGCTTAAACCTGGGAAAGCCATGTGCAAGACCTTCCCTGCTGTTCTATTGCTCCAGTCAAGAAAACTTTTTTTTTTTAATTAATATGTGACTCACAGACCCAAATTCTAGACTGGATTCTAGGGCCTTTGCTGGGCTTTTGTGCTGGCTCTAATCTTCAGCCTCTGCTATGAAGCTTTCACTCTGCACTGTGGGCAATACTGTTATAATGAATTCTTGCCAGTCTATGCTTCGAAATGCACCTAGAAGCCCCCAGAATGCCCCTGAGGAGGCTGATACGATGTCCAGGAATGGGAAAAGGAAGGTCATGAGCACTGAGTTAGGAGAAGCAGGTCTGACTTATCTACACTTAGACATGAGACCGGAAGGTGAAGTCGTCTGAGCAGTGAGAGAAGCCAGCCTACAAGATCAGGGCAGCAGATGCTTGACATGTGAAGAACAGTGGGGGGGCAAGGAAGGTAAAAATGGTAAACAGGGGGCCAGAGAGATAGATACAGCAGAGAAGGCATTTGTTTTGCACTTGCTGACCCAAGTTTCATATCTGGCATTCTATACAATTCTCAAGCCCCACAGGCATAAAACCTGAGCTCCACTGGGGTGGTCCATTACCTCCCTTCCCTTTTCCCCACCTTCCCCCCAAAAATTAGGAAAAAGAGAGATGAATACTAGGAAGCATCTTGTTATTCATTTTAAATATAGTTTTCTTTCCTTTTTCTGTTTTTGATTTTTTGTTTTGTTTTGCTTTTGGGTCACACCCGGTAGCGCTCTGGGTTTACTCTTGGCTCTGCACTCAGAAATTGCTCCCAGCAGGTTTGGGGGACCGTATGGGATGCCGGGAATCAAACTGGGGTACATCCCGTGTTGGCCGAGTGCAAGGCAAAGGCCCTACCGCTGTGCTATCTTTCTAGCCCCACTACATAGTTTTCTTGAGAAATAAATGAATGCAAAAAATAAAAAATAAAAGAAATAAATGAATATTATCATGGTCTGGCTCTGGTTTCTTTTTCACTCATGGTATGTTGTCAGTTTATGGTTATTGAATGTGTGTATAATTGTCTTCTGCTCTAGGTGTTTATGGACTGCCTCGATGCCCTGGAGTGAGCTCTCACATCTGTGACTGGATCAGAAAGACACTAAATGCTGGGGCTTATTCTGAAATCGTTCAAGAACAGTATGTATGAATGACGGAAATGTAGAATGAACTGTCTGGTGTGAAAATAGCATGCAGTCTTGCTCTTTTAGGCTGTGTTCTCCCTTAAATGCCTTTCTCGATTGCTTCTCTATCCTCCTCCCCCAGGAGGAACTTATCATAGGACTTAGTTCCCCTGTTCTCTCTTTAACACATATTTCCCCTATTTTTCTCCTCACATATTTCTTTTTTTTCCTCACATATTTTTATTGTTTGTTTGTTTGTTTTTGGGCCACACCCAGTTACGCTCAGGAGTTCCTCCTGGCTATGCACTCAGAAATCACTCCTGGCTTGGGGGACCATATGGGACTCCGGGGAATCTAACCTCGATTTGTTCTAGGCTAGTGCAGGCAAGGCCTTACTGCTGTGCCACCACTCCATCCCCCAACAAAAACTATCTTGCATAGAAGGAAAATAGCATGCAGGGCTTGGGGGTAATTCAGAGAGCTGAATGCAGGCTCAGCATTTGTGAGGCTTTACTTTCTATCTCAGATAGAGCCAGAGCCAGAGCACTGCAGGTAGGTTGTTTGCCTGGCACGTGGCCAACCTGGGTTTGATCCCTGACAACTCATTTTGTCCCCCAAGCCTGCCAGGAGTAATTTCTGAGCACAGAGCCAGGAATAACCCTCGAGTACTGCTGGGTTCGACCTCCCCAAAAAAAACAAAAACAAAGTTCTGTCTCCAGCACTACCAAGATAGCTCTGGTGGCCCCAACAGGTTCCAGCAGTACAGCCTTCTCAAACCAGTTGCTTAGTTTTATTGTAAAACCTAAAACTGCTTTTATACTCCTTTTTATTTTTTATTTTTTTTGGTTTTTGGGTCACACCTTGTGGGTTACTCCTGGCTCTGCACCCAGAAATTGCTCCTGGCAGGCTCGGGGGACCACATGGGATGCCAGGAATCAGACCCAGGTCCATCATAAGTCAGCTGCATTTAAGGCAAACGCCCTACTACTGTGCTATTGCTCTGGCTCCCGTACTCCTTTTTTTAAAAAAAGAGCATTTTTCACTATAGGAGGAAAGTAATTACAGTAGAATCACTCCCATCTTTTAGGAGACAAAGGAAAAAGTATTTAGAAAGAACTGAGCCCAAGGAATTATTAATATTAATTATTATCAATATTAATTAATATCAATTATATTATATATTCATCATATAATATTTATCATATTTTATATTATATAATATACTATACAATCTATTATATATTATTGCTTATATTATAATATTATATAATTATAATTATTAATATATTAATTAATATTGGTTATTAATTGTTAATATTGCTACTATTTGGAAGACAGATTCCTTACCTCATCACCAGTTTGGGGTTAGCTTCCTGCATCAGTGTCTTCACTACTTAAGTGTTTGGATATTTAAAAATATACAAGAGGATATGGAGTGATAGTACAGTGGGTAAGGTGCTTGCCTTGCACCGGACAACCTGGGTTCAATCCCCAGCAATCCATAGGGTCTCCTAAACTCACGCATGCACATACACACAAGGAGGCCAGAGAGATAGTACATGGGTGGATAGGGTACTTGCTTACACACTATGGTCCCCCTCAGCCCTACAGGAATGATTCCTGGATGCAGAGCCAGAAATGAGCCCTTAGCACTTCTGGGTATAGCCCACCCCTAAAAAAAAAAAAGACACACACACATACATATGTACACAAATACAGCATTGGGCCAGAGAGATGGCTCAATGGGCTAAGCACATCTTTGTATGTAAGATGCCCAGGTTCAATTCTAATACTACATAGTCCCCTGAACATCACCAAGAATGACTCTTGAGTACTGCCATGTGTGATCCAAAAGTATAATAGGAACTGGAAAAAACAGCAGATAGGGTGCTTGCCTTGCACATGACGAACTTGGGTTTGGTCCCAGCATCCCAGATGGTCTCCTAAGCCTGCCAGGAGTGATCCCTTAGTGCAGAGCCAGTAACCACTGAGCATCATTAAGTGTGGTCCAAAAACAAAGATCTCTTTCTTTGCACGTGATCTACCCTATTTTGATCCATGGCCTTACAAAATCTCAGGAGCAAGATCCTCAAGATCCTTGAGCAGAGAGCAGGATATAGCACAACACACCACCACCACCACCACAAAAAGGTGTCACAAAAAAGGTGTCCCTACTGCCTTTACTGATTCTAACATCCTGTTTGTGAGCTCTGTTTGCATTCCCTCTGTCTTTCTGCATCACCAGAACTTGGTCTGACAAGTTCCAAAGAATTTTGTACTATATTTTGGAGACTCTTTGGTCCCTGATGTGAAAGTGAGGTGCCCCTGTCCACACATCTGGGCTTTTGATGCTGGGGTGCTCCCAAGCCCTATCTTTCCAGTCCTCCCACAGTTCAGGTCCTTCAGTGCTAAAGCAGAATGAGCAGGCCAGTGCTCAAGCTGAGGTTAGTGTGTTTAATGTTCATCACGTACTGCATAACTGGAGAGATTAAATGCTGAACTGAGTGTGTGGGGTGTGTGTTAAAATTGAATTCCAAGTGTTGCCCAACTTCCCTCATTTTCTTTTTTTTTTTTTTTTTTTTTTTTTTTGAGTCACACCCGGCAGTGCTCAGGGGTTACTTCTGGCTCTATGCTGAGAAATCGCTCCTGGCAGGCTCAGGGGACCATATGGGACTCCGGGATTCGAACCATGACCTTCTGCATTCAAGGCAAATGCCTTACCTCCATGCTATCTCTCTGGCTCTTTTTTTTGTTTTGTTTTGTTTTTGGTTCTTGGGTCACACCTGGCAGTGCTCTGGGGTTTCTCCTGGCTCCATGCTCAGAAATCACTCCTGGCAGGCACAGGGCACCATATGGGATGATGGGATGCCGGGATTTGAACCAATGACCTTCTGCATGAAAGGCAAACACCTTACCTCCATGCCATCTCTCTGGCCCCTCCAGCCCCCCCCCCTTTTTTTTTAACTTTCTTCATTTTCATCTTCTCTATTGGTTCATCTGCTCTGCCCAATCTCTTTCTTAGGGGTTATCTCCCACTAGGTCCTACTTGCCTGGGGGTTACCACTATGCAAAGGCAGGAACTGAGGCCCCCAGGTCTCCTAGAAGGTCTGTTTTGATGGAGAGATATGGGGAAGGAGAGAGATTAGGGAAATGTTGGGACAGATGCTGGAAATCATAGTATTAAATTAGAACCACCAAATACCTGTCTTTTGTTCTTTTTTTTTTATTTTTTATTTTGGTTTTTGGGCCACACCCAGCGGTGCTCAGTGGTCACTCCTGGCTGTCTGCTCAGAAATAGCTCCTGGAAGGCACGGGGGACCATATGGGACACCAGGATTCGAACCAACCACCTTTGGTCCTGGATCGGCTGTTTGCAAGACAAACACCACTGTGCTATCTCTCCAGGCCCCGTCTTTTGTTCTTAAGAATGGTCTGACCTGGGGCCGGAGAGATAGCATGGAGGTAAGGCATTTGCCTTTCATGCAGAAGGTCATCAGTTCGAATCCGGCTTCCCGTATGGTCCACTGTGCCTGCCAGGAGCAATTTCTGAGCATGTAGCCAGGATTTTCCCCTGAGCACTGCCAGGTGTGACTCAAAAACCACACACACACAAAAAAAGAATGGTCTGACTGGCCAGGATCCTGAAAGTCAGTGTCATCACCCTGCAAGGGGCCAGGAATTTATCCTGAAAAGGTTTTGTCCTTATCTTCTGTCCCCTCCAAGAGTGGAAAGTTGGCCAGATGGGAGGCAGACAAGGTGTCCAAGATGAGCTGTAAAGGAAGAGTAGGAAACAAAGAAGAGGAAGGCAGGAATTGAGGTTGGAGAGCACAACTTATTTTCTGAGCCGGTGAAATGGGAAGTAGGGTATAGCTCAGGGTCCTGGGGAACCCCAGACTAGATTTTGGGGGGGGGAAACCACACCCAGTGGTGCTCAGAACTTACTCCTGTCTGTGCACTCAAGGAGCATTCCTGGTGATGCTTGAGGAACCTTAGGGGGCTCCAGGAATCAAACCCAGGTTAGCCGTGTGGATGGCAAATTTCTACTTGCTGTGTTATCACTCCAGCCCCTCGATTGGATGTTAAGGACTTTCTGCTCTGTGCTCACTAGCACCCTGGCCTCAGGGTCTTGTCACTAAACTTATTTGTACAGTACTGGGGTTTAAGAGCACTGAGCTTTTTTGTTTTTGTTTGGCCACACCCAGCAGTGCTCAGGGGTTACTCCGGCTCCACGCTCAGAAATCACTCCTGGCAGGCTCGGGGGGGGGGGGGTGGGGGGGGTGGGGGGGTGGGGGACATATGGGATGCCGGGATTCGAACTGAGGACCTTCTGCATGAAAGGCAAACGCCTTACCTCCGTGCTATCTCTCCGGCCCAGCACTGAGCTTTTGTTCTTTAAATTCTTTCAATGGCCTCTGTGCCCAGCATCCTGGCTGACATGCAGGTTGGTCACTATCTTTGTTTGTTTCTGTAGCATGGTGCAAGCAGAATACTGGCATGACCCCATCAAGGAAGATGTGTACCGCAATCACAGCATCTTCTTGGCAGATATTAACCAGGAGAGAGTAAGTACCCTTGTTCCTGCAGTTTGCTCCTGTAAGGGCACTGTGACACCCAACAGTCACTGTTGACCAAGAGATCCCAGGCAGAAGCCAGGAAGCAGTTCTGCTAAGTGGTGGCAGTGCTGAAGAGATTTAGTTCCTTTGAGGGAGGCTTCAGTTCCTTTGGCCTTCCTTTCCCTTAGGTCCTTTTCTAATAAGCAGGGCCAGCTCAGCTGACCTGAGGGGAACTTCCTGGCTGCTCTGCAATGGGGGAAACCAGCCTTTGGTATATATATATTTTTTTTCCAGGAGAGGCTGTCTAAGAGACTGTTCTCAGCAGGAGCAGGGTTGGGGAGATCCTGGTAACCTGGATGAATTATTCTGGGCTGTGCTATCTCTCTGAAAAAATTTTTCAGAATGGGCTTATTTGGAGGTTTTTTTTTGTTTGTTTGTTATGCATCAAAAATGATCCAGGTATTTCAACCTGCTGCTATGGGCAGTGAGCAGCAGGTTGAAAGACAAGGGACTCATGTCTTCAGGGGCCCATATTGTCTGCCCAGTCACAGAAGTAGTCACATCTGGCAGATGTGGCAGCCAGAATAGTGGGCTGGTTGGAGGAGGGGCCAAATACAGCAGAGACAAAATGAGGAACTTGTCCTAATATTTTAGGTTTTTAGGCAGAGCAGAGTACATTAAGGAAGGGAATTTTGTTCTGGGAGTTTGCATAATTTCTTGGGTTTGGAGGTTTTGGTTCAGTTTGAAAAATTGAAGAGTAAAGAAGAAAATAATAATAGGAGACCCCCTCAAAAACATGCTTTATTTTAACTTGAATTTTTTTAACTTAAAATATTCCTCATCTTTCCTTTCTGTGCTCACACAATTTGATTGGAATGCAGCAGAGATGACACATTTGTTGTGGCAGTTAGGATACCAATCATTATACTGGAACTCTTGACTGAACCCTTGCATGGCAGGCTTTTGACCCGTGAGCCCTCCTCGCCTTGCCTTGGCTTCTTCGTCTAGTAGCCTTTAATCTATGTGGCAATGCCTTTGGAGCACTGACAGATTCCTGGTGGCCCATGTATGCCCAGGCTAGTGCAGTGTGTCAGTCAGAGAAAATGGGGAGAAAATGCCACACAAGCATATGCTGGGTGGGGAGCAGCCCTACTGGAACTCCATAGTCAGGCCCCTCATGCACCACTGCTTTTCTGCCAGGAAGTCAAGGAGTCCTACCGGAAAAACCTGATGGCCCTGAAGAAATTTGTGTTGGTGAAATTCCTCAACGATTCCATTGTGGACCCTAGGGAATCTGAGGTGAGAGGTGGTAAAATTCATGTGTTAAGCTCAGATCCTGCTGGTAGAGAGCCCTCAATCCCTTCCACCCATCTAGAAGAGAGATAAGATAAAGATCAGAACCACGAACCCCAAACCTGCAAATCTCTAAGGCTGGCCTTAAGGTCATTGGCCTATTTCCATTTTACTTTCCTTTCACTACAAACATATTCCATGGACTGTTGCCAGCCTGTAGGTGTTAGAAAGACTGCAAGCCAGCGGCCTACTGCCTTGGTTTTAACTGCTTGTAAATGAACCAGTATGCCAGCCAGTAAATGTTGGCCTATAGGTACATGAAAGTTGAAGACTACTGTTCTAGCCATCTAACACAGGATTAGGTGCTCAGTAGACATAAATTCTGTGGAATTGGAAAGTTCTATGGGAAGAGGCCTGATATTCCATCCTTGTTTTTTATTTTGTTTTTGGGCCACACCCAGCGGTGCTCAGGGGTTACTCCTGGCTGTCTGCTCAGAAATAGCTCCTGGCAGGCATGGGGGACCATATGGGACACCGGGATTCGAACCAACCACCTTTGGTCCAGGATCGGCTGCTTGCAAGGCAAATGCTGCTGTGCTATCTCTCCAGGCCCCTGATATTCCATCCTTAAAGAGGACTCTAGACGCTTTGTTTCTCCATCTTGCTCTCACTTTAGGATATCCATTTGTGAAGTTAGTCTGAGTCTGGCAGCATGTACATGGGGCCCATCTGTCTTTCCTTCTTCTCTTACAGTGGTTTGGCTTTTACAGAAGTGGACAAGCCAAGGAAAAGATTGCCTTACAGGAGACCCCACTATACACTGAGGTAATTGGGGAACAGAGGGGCCACCCTTTATAGTTTTGGCTCTTGAAGTTGCTGCTGCCTTTGAAGAGGAGCCAGTCCTGTAGACATAGTAGTGGGCTCTCACACCTCAAACTTGTATTCTCCATGCCAAGCTTTGTTAAGACTCCAGGTTGTCTCACTAACCCCTCAGGCGCCCATTCACAGAAATCTGCATCCTGAAAGTAGAAGGATATCATATACCAGGCAAACATCTCTAACAACTTCTCTCCTGATAAAAAGGTTTAGAATTGGGGACCGGTGTGCTAGCACAACAGGTTAACGTGCTTGCCTTGCATGTAGTTGACCTGGTTTGATCCCCAGCATCCCCGAGCCTGCCAGGAGTAATTCCTCAATGCAGAACCACGTATAATCCCTGAGCATCTTTTGGTATGGCCCAATAACAAACAAAATAGAACTAACTTCCTCTGCTGAAGTTCAATCTTCTACATATCCTGGTGAATCCTATGTAAATATCTGGGAGGGGAAGGTTTCCCTCAAATAATACTTGATATAGAGAAGTCCTGAGTTCTGATTAGGGACTGACAGTGGGAGGTCCTGTTTCTTTTATAATTTCTTCATTTAAGCACCATGGTTACCCACAGCCAGTGATGAGGAATTACTCCTTGCTCTCAGGGATTGATGGACCATAGGGGAACCAGGGATCAAATGTGGGTCACCAGTATGTGAGGCAAATGCCTCACCTGCTGGACTATCCTTCCATCTCCCAAGCCACTGGCTTAATTAAAATTCCTTCCAGTAATTTCCTCAGGGCCTCTCTCCTGCATTTGATGATGTAGCTGGAGGTGAGGTAAAAGGAAAGGGAATCAAGGCCAGATGTTAAAACTATTGTCTATGAGGCCAGTGAGGTGGAGCTAGAGGTGTCTGCCTTGCAAGCGCTAGCCAAGGAAGGACCGAGATTTGATACCCCAGCATCTCATATGGTCCCCCCAAGCCAGGGGCAATTTCTGAGCGCTTAGCCAGGAGTAACCCCTGAGCATCAAATGGGTGTGGCCCAGAAAAAAACAAAACATAAAGAAAAAAAAAGACTACTGTCTAGGCCCTAGGGGCTAGAGAGATAGCTTGGAGGCAAGGCGTTTGCCATGCGTGCAGGAGTGATTCGAATCCCAGCATCCCATATGGTCCCCCGAGCCTGCCAGGAGCGATTTCTGAGTGTAGAGCCAGAAGTAACTGGAGCGCTGCCGGGTGTGACCCAAAAACAAAAACAAAAAAAGACTACTCTAGATGCAGGCAATGTGATTTCATCCTCAGCATCATCTAAGTTTCCCTGAGCACTACCAGGAGTGATCCTTTAGAGAGCCAATAGCTTCTGAGCACCACAGAAGAAAAAAAGGAGGGGGTGTCTCTGGAGTCTGTTCAAGAATCTTTGGAATTACAACGAAGAATTTTCATTGAGTGAAACCCAAAAGGTCTACAGCCAGAGCACCATCCAGCACCATCCTTAACTGCTGACCTTCACAGTCGTCCTGTAGCACAACTCTCTGCAGTGATATTTCAAAGGAAGGGTTTGGAAGTGTCTAAGGATTGAATGTTACCTTTGTAGCTAGTTTTGTCACAGGCTCAGTCCCACAAACAGAACACCTGAAGCAGCTGTCCATGGCTTGCTCCCCACTTTTCCCCATAAGAGGTATTCCAGTCTCCAGGAGTTTTTAGAAAGCAGTTTTTTGTTTTTTTTTTTTTTGTCTTATTTTTTGTTTTTGGGTTACACCTGGCAGCGCTCAGGGGTTACTCCTGGCTCTATGCTCAGAAATCGCTACTGGCAGGCTCGGGGGACCACATAGGATACCGGGATTCAAACCACTGTCCTTCTGCATGCAAGGCAACCTCCCTACCTCCATACTATCCAGCCCCAGAAAGCAGTTTTTATAGATGTGGGGCATCATTCTCAGCAGTGCTCAAGAGTGGGGTGGGCCATTCCCAGTGATACTAGACTTGGCAGTGGGGACCTGACAGTTGGTACTGCTGCCATTAGGCCATCCTTGCAGTGTTGCTAAGTAGGGAGGACATAGATAGGTATCAGGGATCAAACCTGGGGTCTCAACATTGAAGCAGGCACTCTAGCCCTGAGCCTTCTCACACCAGAACATGTTTTTAATTATTAGGAAAGAAATGAAAAGTGTCATATTTTCGGGTGTTTTTGACAAAATACCTAGATTTTCATTCCTGGGGGAAATCTTTGGAATTCTAGAATGTATCCCTGGTTGACATTCTACATCTCTGTTATACTACAAAACTTTTCTTTAAGCCTTTTAATGAGTTATGGCCTTTCTTGCTTCAGGATCGCCTGGGGCTGAAGAAAATGGACCAAGCAGGACAGCTCGTTTTCCTGGCTTTGGAAGGGGATCATCTCCAACTACCTGAAGAATGGTTTTATAAGCACATCATACCCCTCCTTAAATAATGCCTTGACAGTTGTCTCCAGAGCTCAGGGAGCCCCCAGTGCTTCCAAACCAGTGACAGACAGAAACGGTCATGCCTCAGCTCCAGTCTAGTCTGCAGTTAATTTTCTCTCAAGTTATCATCTAGCATGCCCCACTTGGAAAGCTCTGAGATACTTATCTTATCCTTTACCTCATCCTATCTGCAGTTGGTGTTGAATGCAAGTTTAATTAGTTAAAACCTATGGGAGATTGTTTTACAGACCTTGCATTTAGTAAAGTTGTTTAGGAAATTAGTCCTCTCCAGGTCAGTGTGAGAACTGTGCCTGGGCCCAGAAGTTTGAAAAAAACCTCAATGAGATGCTAAGGACAAACACACCCACACTTCAGACTGAGAAAGCCAGCACAGAGGCCTGCGTATGTTACCTTTCAGAATCTTGGCATTTTTTAGATATACCTCACCAAATATCGTTTTTCCTTGGTTGCATTGCCTCTTAACAGAGCATTGAATTACTCACCAGAAGGAAGTAGCACCCTATAGGATTGCTTAAGGAGGGCAAAATGCTTGCTTAACTAAGGGTGAAGAATTATGCACAAGTAAAAACGAAAAATAAGGCAGTTGATTCTTTCCATTCCATCCTTGATAAACCCAGCTTTTCTAAGTCTGACTATTGATCTAAACCAGAGGTTCTCAAACTTATTAGGAAATTGCTGTGTCCTCCAAATCTGCCTCTTGAGGCAACAAAGTGTCCCTAGGTTCCATCCAAAGCTACTAATGCCTCCCCTAAGAGGTCTATCAAGACTAGGAAAACTAGTCTTGATTCTTAAGTGTCTATTGCCAGTGACAGAAAAGGATGAGAAAGGAAATGTGAAGAGATCTGACTTTCTGATTTTCATTCCTCCAAGGTCTATTTACTAGCAGAAGGGGAACTCTTGGTATGTTCTGTGAAAGAAAAGAGTATGTGTTCCCAAAACTTAGAAGACTTCTGCAAATCATTACCTCCCTTTAGAGATCCCCCATGTTTTAACCCTCAAGGTTAGACCATTAAGGATCACAAGATACTGTCACCGTAGAAAAACTAACCCAACTTAACAGTCCCCACACTTGAGCATGGATGTCACACTCCCACATCATAAAAACGTGTAGAATGCCAGTTTGGGGCAATAATTAGCTATGTTTTGCTTGCTTTGCCCTTCATTTTTCCTTCACCCCTCTTAAGTTTTATTTTTCAGTTAGAGAGATCATGGACAAAAAGTAGGGAGAAGTCAAAGTTTCTTACCATTGTTTTTTCCTTCCCCCTCCGCCCATGTTTTTACATTTCTATATTTCAAATAAAGATAAATACTAGCCACATTTGGTATTAATTTTATTCTATTTTCTGTATAATTTTAAGTACATAAAGGTTTATTTCCACAGGCCTCAGTAAATGGGTAGAAGTCAGGACAATTCTCTCTTCCCACCAAAAAAGTTGCATATTTTGGTATTTGTCCTGGAGGGAGAAACTGAAATTTAAATTAGCAATGCTGTGCAAGATTCCTACACAGGAGCTAAAACCAGCCTGGAGTGGGGTCTTAGTTCTCTGTTCCAATGCTCAGACTGAAGCCAAAAGCTACTGAGCATGACAGGGCAAAGGAGTCAGTTAAGATGGAGACAAGTACCTAGCATTGGTACGTGGTGACTTGAAATGTTTTTTCCCTTTAAATTTTTTTGTTTTCTTCCTCCCTCCCTTGGTCCTCTCCTCAGGTCTTCTCTATTGCAAGGTACTAGGCCTAGAGAGCCTTAAGAAAAAGTGTCTAAAGTTCTTAACTGGCCTGGTATAGAACTGCCCCAGGAGCTGGTACAGGAGAATCTATCTCAGGTTCAGGCAGACCCAGGACGGAATGCTGAATAAAGGAATGATTATGGGAAATCATTTTGCTTGGAATGACAGGTGGCCAAGCTTCAGCCTTTGGTCCAGTGCAACCTTTGCCTCAACTATCAACAGTAGAAAATTAGTTTGGTTAAAAGAATTTGAATCACCAACTAGAATCACACCAACCTCTGCTACCTTCATGCTCAGTGTTAGGAAAAGATTAACTTGGGTGAAGAGTCTGCTCTGTTAACTCCTGGGGAACAACTGCATTCTTCCCAAAGAACTGGTGGTCGAAAAACCCCAAAGGCTGAACAGTAAAACATACCAGTCCCGGTCTGCAGTTCCTTAAAATGGACTGGTGGTATGGTTGAGCGGTTATGGAAAAGCTGCACCTTCCTGCAGAAGATAAACTGCCTGCTAGCCCAGCCCAAATCTCAGCCTGAGGTATATTTCAGTGAAGGCAGGTAGCTGTGCTCCTCACAGCAGAGAAGCAGTTTAAGAGCAGAAAGGTAGAGGAAATCTAGAAAAGAACCGTCATGATACATATTTATCCCGTGGTGTGAAGGGAGAGGGCAAAGAACCCGGTGGCACTTTGCTTATCCAGCAATTTCTGTCACTGTGGTGACCAACTTCTGCCCGTTCCACAGGGTTTTGAACTGCTCAGGGACTGGGAACTCATTCTGCAAATAAAGAAACAGTGGGTTTACATCTGAGCTAGTGTATAAGATGGCACGTCATCTTATTTTTCTTTTTTTCTTTTTTAAACTATTTATTGATTAGTTTTTGGTCCATACCCGGCAGCGCTCGTGTTACTCCTGGCTCTGCACTCAGAAATCGCCCTGGCAGGCTCGGGGACCATATGAGATGCCAAGAGTAGAACGGGTCCCTCCCAGATTGGCCACATGTAAAGCCAACGCCTTACTGCTGTGCTCTCTCTGTGGTCCCTGGCACATCTTAAGGGCTTCTCTGCCAATGCTTGTTTCCACTAAACTAAGTATGGAGAAGATGAAAGAGCAAAGCATGGCTACACAAAGGGTAAGGTAAGGCCATGTCTAATACCACCATGCCTCCTACCACGGACATGAGGTAAGGGACTAATGAAGCATCAAGCGGGAAGAAATACAACCTCCAAAGCAGATAAAAGTTTGTCTGCTACTGCTCGCTGCTTATCTTTCTCTAACAAGTATTGTATGCAGAGGGTTCAGGGCAGCCAAATGACAGTACATTCTGACTCGTTCCTTATCATCTGTACTATCCTGAGCCTCTGTTCAAAAAGACAGAAACTACCCCTCGGAATTCTGCTTCAAGGGACACCTACCACTTGTGGGTACCCGAGGAGTGCCAACACCAGGTTTGTCCTACTCAGTACAGACTGTTTATCTACTGGCTTTCCCCAATATAAGAAGTCTTCGGTTCCCTCCTTTATGAGATCCTACTAAAGTGTTCAAGAAACTTACAAAGTCACCGCCTTCTGTAGGAATGAGAATATTCATCTCAGATGATTTGGCACTGACTATTTCACAGTCCAGGGAATTCTTGCTCAGGTAAACATGGCAGCCATCTGTTTTGTTGATAGAAATGGTTGGCACTTTCCCTATTACCTGCAAAAAAACACAAGAACACTGAGACACAGCAGGTGGAGAGGATGAAAGAGCAAAAGCTGGTTCATTCCCGGGTTTCGGCACCAAAAAAAAAAAAAAAAAAAGAGCAAAAGCATGGCTACACATTAAGTTGTGGGAACAGCCTCCTCTGATTCACTAACTACTTAAAAAGCTAACAGGTGTACAAAAGACACCGGATCTGAGGACAGACTAGGACGGGTGCTGAAGAGAACTCACATAAGCCAATTCCTCTCTTGCCACATCTAAAGCAGCTTATCTTACAGACTTTGGAGAATCAGATTCCCACCACAGCAACATCTGTGAGCCGCCTATGTCTCTCTCAGTTCCTCAGGGATCCAAAGCAGTAGCCAAGATCTCAAGTTACCTGAACTTTGACATCCCTACTATTGATTATCTCCACAATGCCCACCACGTCATCAAATACCAGACCAAGCTTCTTGCAGTTATCTAGAAGAAAAGAGAAAGGGAACAGTCAGCAAAGTAACTTCAAAGGGAAGCAAAACCTTCAGTCTGTAGGGATGAGGTCAGGTGCAAGAGTAACAGCCCTCTTAGTCTCTAGTCAGATGCCTCTAACAGTGGGGTCAGAGAGAGAGTAGTGGGCAAAATGCCTGCCATGGACTCAGCTGCCACCGGGTTTGATCCCCATACTTCTTATGGTCCAGTACCACTAGGAATATTTCCTGAGTATTTTGCCAGGAATAATCTCTGAGCACTACCAGGAGTGACTCCTGAATAACCAGGAAAGTTACTGGAGTAACTAATGCTAGGAATAACTCCTAAGCACTTCCAGGTGTGATCAAAAAAATAACTATTAAAAAAAAAACAACCAGTTGCCTGGGGCCGGATTGATAGCATAGTGGTAGGGCGTGTTGCCCTGCATGCTGCCAACCCAGTAGGGACCCAGATTCGATCCCCGGCATCCCATATGGTCCACCATGCCTGCCAGGAGCGATTTCTGAGCGCTGAGCTAGGAGTAACCCCTGAGTGCACCTGGGTGTGGCTCAAAAACAATAAAAACCAGTTGCCTATGACAGCAATAAGAACTCACCCACGGTAATGGAGTTAATTTTGCCCTTGATTTGCAATGTTGAGTTGACACATTTGTATATGTAAGCCACCTGTTTCAGCTCTGTGTCTTCAATTGCCAGGTTGGAAACATTTTCCTGATTTTCCTATTAAAGAGAAATCTTTTTCAGCAATCTCAGGACTAAACAATCACACCCCCATACACAACCAACAAAAAAACAAACACCACCCTCCCAAAGTCATCCCACCCTACGTCCTTGTAATCCTAGGATTCTATGACAGAATTTTGCACTGCCTCAGTTGTGCTCTAGTCAAGCCCGCTAGCCCTACCCTTCTTCCTCCGGCCATTGCATTGTGACTCACCACTCTCCACTTCTTGCCTTCTAGTTCCAATAGAGGTGGTTCCTTTGTGGCTGGTTTGGGGGATGAGCTGACTCCTGGCTTAGGTGCAGAGAATGGTTTGGGGCCACTGCGCACTGGGCCACTCTGGGCTTTTAGGGCAGGGTTCTTGTGAGTCTTCATGTCATCAGATACATGTTTCAGGGCTGTAACAACAACAGCTACTTTGTTCCTGTCCTTCAAACCAGGACTCTGGGCCAGGGCAACAACCAATTTATGCCATAAACTTAAAAGTGATGGTTAACAAACTGAAGTTCAAAGTCAGACTGAAACATTCTCTCACAGCAGTTTTGGAGAAGTACCTGATAATTTCTCTTCTCCACCAAAGTTAAATTACAGTTTCAGTTGAAGAAAACAAAAAAACAAAAAACAAAAAAACAAGACTTGGAATGTAGTGGAAGGGGATAGAGGAAGAGTAAATTTCAGGTAAACAGAAGAAGTTCTAGAAGACACATACCAAATATATAATTCCAAATTTGTTTGGGGGCCAACCCAGTGATACTTCCTGGCTTTGTGATCAGGAGTGACCCTTGCTGGTGCTTTTTAAAGCAATGTAAGGAAAACAATGTGGTAGTAGAGGAAAAAGTCTTGTCTTTTCTTGCCTTTTTTTGGGGGAGGGGTTAGGTTTTTGGATCACACCCGGCAGTGCTCAGGGGTTATTCCTGGCTTTATGCTCAGAAATCGCTCCTGGCAGGCTCAGGGCACCATATGGGATGCTGGGATTCCAACCACTGACCTTCTGCATGCAAGGCAAATGCCTTACCTCCATACTATCTCTCCAATCTTCTGTCTTTTCTCTTTCTTTTTTTTTTTTTTTTTTTTGGTTTTGGGCCACACCCGGCGGTGCTCAGGGGTTACTCCTGGCTATCTGCTCAGAAATAAATGCTGGCAGGCACGGGGACCATATGGGACGCCGGGATTTGAACCAACTACCTTAGGCCTTGAATTGGCTGCTTGCAAGGCAAACACCGCTGTGCAATCTCTCCGGCCCCTGTCCATAGTTTTTATTTGGTTGTAACCATGTACATTGTTAATGTTTTTTTTTTTTGTTTTGTTTTTGTTTTTACAATGAATATTTTCTTACCTTAACAGTCCCTAAAATGTATCTTTTGTTAGAGAAAAGATTTTCTGTCTCAAGCCCAATCTCCAGAACCAAAACTGAGTAGCCCTCCTTAAATACTTTTTCCTTAAATACTGAATTTTCAAATGACAGAATAAATTTAATGGTGTTATAACATACTAGTCAGAAGTGGACTGAAGAGACAGAACTGCAACTGCAAGTAAGGTGCTTGCCTTGCTACTGCTAACCCAAATTCAATCCCAGCACTTTAAATGGTCTGTAGAGCCTAGTCAAGAGTGATCTCTGAGCACATAGCCAGGAATAAGCCCTGAGCATCACTAGCTGTGGCCCAGAAGCCAAAGAGAAAAACACATTCCATCAAGAAGATATACCACAGTTATTAATTTATTATATTGCTGAATATATTTAGGTTGTCATACCTTTTTAATTACTATTAAAAACACAATTAACTTTTCCTTTATGTTGCAAATTTTATAGACTCTTAGGAGAGAACCTATACAATTTAAACTTCCAGTTGTATATAAATTGTATCTACTTTCTCTAATAAAATGGAGTTTCTAACCATATACCCTCTGAAGTAATTAACCCCCTATATCATACTTCTCATAGAGACCAGGTACTAAATAAAAAAGTTCGTGGTGGGGCTGGAGAGATAGCATGGAGGTAAAGCGTTTGCCTTTCATGCAAGAGGTCATCGGTTCGAATCCCAGCACCCCATATGGTCCCCTGTGCCTGCCAGGAGCAATTTCTGAGCATGGAGCCAGGAGTAACCCCTGAGCACTGCCGGGTGTGACCCAAAAACCACAAAAAAAAAAAAAAGTTCGTGGTAAAAGTACCAGCCCCATGCCTTGCACAATAAGATACTCCATGCCGGGGCCTGCGAGGTGGCACTAGAGGTAAGGTGTCTGCCTTGCAAGCGCTAGCCAAGGAAGGACCAGTTCAATCCCCCAGCGTGCCATATGGTCCCCCCAAGCCAGGGGCAATTTCTGAGCGCTTAGCCAGGAGTAACCCCTGAGTGTCAAACGAATGTGGCCCGAAAAACCAAAAAAAAAAAAAAAAAAAAAAAAAAGATACTCCATGCCACTTAAAAGTAAGTCACTTTTTGTTTTGTTTTGTTTTTGGGCCACACCCGGCGGTGCTCAGGGGTTACTCCTGGCTGTCTGCTCAGAAATAGCTCCTGGCAGGCACGGGGGACCATATGGGACACCGGGTTTCAAACCAACCACCTTAGGTCCTGGATCGGCTGCTTGCAAGGCAAACACCGCTGTGCTATCTCTCCGGGCCCAAAAGTAAGTCACTTTTACAGGTGTCCCCAAAACAACCGCCCATCTTCAATTTGCAGTTGCACCCCTGGGCAACCTGAAGGATCTTAAGTCCCCAGGTGATTCTCCCATATACAAGTCGGGCTTTTGGGTTTCCAACTGTTGGGTCTCTAGAGGGTTTGGTCTAGCCCAAATAATGTACCAACTCTTTCTGCTCAAGTATTTACTTACCATGTGTGATGCTCTCGCCCTGGTTAATCTGCGCAAACAGTGCTGAGCGGGAAGCAGAGTCATCTGAGCCTGAACTGGTGGGGGCTGGAGGAGGTGGTGGGCCTGGAGGTGGGGGAGGAGGCCCTGATCCAGCAGAAGGTCCAGATGGCAATCCACTCAGTTCTTTTGCAACAGGTCCCTGCAACAATAAACCCAGGTAACAGAACCATCAGTGGTTATTCCAACAGGCAATTCTCTTCTACGATTCACAGGAGAATCTCATGTTCAGAGTACAAGCAGTATTCACTGTATTGTCTTGCAATGATTAATACTCCCTACCCTGACCCAACACAGCTTTTTAACTCTTCATCACCCATCCTTTCCCTAGGAGTCAAGTAAGCTTATTTTTTTACCTTCTCAATTTTTATTTTGATTTTTTTGTTTTTGGGGCACACCCGGTGATGCTCAGGAGTTACTCCTGGCTCTGTGCTCAGAAATCGCTCCTGGCTTGGGGGACCATATGGGATGCAGGGGGATCGAATCGTGGTCCATCCTAGGCTATCACTGGCAAGGCAGACGCCTTACCGATTGCACCACCACTCCAGCCCCTCACCTCATTTTTATGGTTTTTTTTTTTTGGGGGGGGGGGGGTACACCCGGTGGCACTCAGTAGTTACTCCTGGCTCTGTGCTCAGAAATCACTCCTGGCAGGCTATGTTCTAGGGCCTCACAAACATTGAACAATTACCTTACCTTCATGGCTGTCAGATATGAAGACATCCAAGAAATAAAGCCTTAGCTAGAGAGCTGATAGTCCAAGGGGTGGTGCACATGAAAGACCTGAGGGCTCTTAATGTAAACTACCATTACTGGAACAGTTGTGGCCTCAGGGAACGCCCATGTGCCTTACCTGATGTACTTTCTCACCAATGATCAAACACTATAACGAGTGGTTTTTTTTGTTTTTTTTGTTTGTTTGTTTTTGGGTCACACCCGGCAATGCTCAGGGGTTACTCCTGGGAGGCTTGGGGACCATATGGGATACTGGGATTCGAACCACCATACTTCTGCATGCAAGGCAAATACCCTGCCTCCATGCCATCTCTCTGGCTCCCTAAACAGTGGTTTTAACTGGGGGTTTATGCCTATATTTTTCAAAGCTGTTTCAGGGATAGGATGATGCTCACTCACCCATTTCTTTTCCTTTGAACACCGGTCATTGTTTCCACTGCATGTTTGATGAAATTGAATACTGCTCTGACTTTGCTTGGTGGATCTGTGTTTTGTTTTGTTTTTGGGTGGGGGAGGGGAACTTCCAAAGTAGTACTTAGGAGATTTGGGGTCCGCTGCTGGCAATACTTTGCCTACTCAGCAGACAGTTCATTACTAGGGCCTTGCTGAAGACCAGCAGTGCTTGGGGTCCTCAGGAATATACCTGGCAATGCTCGTGATACTTTCTTTGAATACTTATTTTTCTTTCTATCTGCCACAGAAAAAACTAGCATTCTAGCATTATTCTTGGACTTTGGTAGTGCCAAAATCTATGAAAGCTATGAGCCTTGTCCTAGAGAGATGAAAAGTGGGAGGACTTACTAACCGTTTTGCTCCAGACCAGTCCGGTAGTATGGAATTCCTTAATGTAAGACTGTAGCTCTGTCCATATACTTAAATAAGCTTTGACCCAATCCACATGCTTCTTATCCCTAAGAGAATCAAAGAAGAACACATCATAGGCAGTCAGATATTAATGATAGTAATCCTACAGCTTTTCTTCCTGTGAGCTCACAGAAAAGCCTGTGGCACTTGTAGAAAACCAGCAGTTTTTCTAGCAGCACTATGGTTTTCTTTTTAAAAAATCTATTCTATGGGGCCAGAGTGGTGGTGCGAGAGGTAAGGCGTCTGCCTTGCCTGCACTAGCCTAGGATGGACCACGATTTGATCCCCCAGCATCCCATATGGTTCCCCCAAGCCAGGAGCGATTTCTGAGCGCATAGCCAGGAGTAAGCCCTGAGCGTCACCGGGTGAAGCCCCAAAACAAAAATACAAAAACAAAAAAACCCTATTCTATAACCTTGATTAGATCACAGTGTACTGGATAAGGACTCCACATTACCTCTTTCTATCTCATATCATATTTCTCCAAACTGGCAGGCTTGGGGGGCCATATGGGATGCCGGTATTAGAAACCAGGGTCAATCCTGTTTTGGCCGCATGCAAGGAAAACACCTTGCCTCTGTGCTATTGCTCTGGCCCCTATCTCCAAACTTTTTTTAAGAACAAAACTATTTGCTCAAAGTAGACCTTTGAAAGAAGCTATCATACCACTGATAAAAACAAATATTCTGTACCCAAAACCCCGTAAGAAGATATCTTGAGCATCACTATGAAACTCAAGGAATCAGTTCTTCCACCTGTGGTCCTGGTGGTTGGCCAAACATTTCTTCTTATTAGGTAGCAGTTAAATAGCAAATGTTGCATTAGTTAATTTTTTTAATTTTGTAATAGTAAATGTAATAAAAAAATTATCTGAATAATACTGTGCTAGACTCCACAAAATTCAACTGCCTTATTGTACAAAGCCTATGTTAAGAGCCCAAAGAGATGGTACACCAGGTAGACTACTTGCCTTGCAAAAGGCTAACCCAGGTTCAATCCACAGTTCCATACATGGTTCTCCTGAGTGCCATCAGGAGTAATTCCTGAGTGCAGAGCCATAAATAGCCCCCATACATTTCCGAGTGTGGCCCAACAACCTCCCACTCTACCAAAAAAGTAAAACCCATGTCAAAATCTGCCCTGAACCACCAAAAAAATTTTTAAATAGAATTAGCATTAAATTATAGAATTAGGGCCTGGAGAGATAGCACAGCGGTGTTTGCCTTGCAAGCAGCCGATCCAGGACCAAAGTTGGTTGGTTCGAATCCCGGTGTCCCATATGGTCCCCCGTGCCTGCCAGGAGCTATTTCTGAGCAGACAGCCAGGAGTAACCCCTGAGCACCGCCGGGTGTGGCCCAAAAACCAAAAACAAAAACAAAAAAAAATTATAGAATTAGCACTATGCTTCAGGTCCCTCATAATTAGCTAGAATGTTGTGATTATTTAACATGAGACTTAATTTCTTCAACTATAAAGTGATAGCACAGGTATAATGAAAATTATAACTAGTATATAGTTTTATATATATATATACACTAGTATTATAACTAGTATACATTAATTAATATGTTATATACAATGATATAACACTAATTCCAGGTTGCTGCAAGGATTAAGAAAGTATCTGTGCTCTGAAACATACTTCACACATATGATGGCATATAATGCCAACAATAAATATTGGCTGGCTGATAAAATTAAAGGGGAAATGGGAGAGTTTGGGGTGCTAAGCAGATAAATAACAGCTGTCTATTGTAACACTCCAACTCAAAACCAGCAATGGAGAAGTCCGACTGTACTGGTGAATATATGCAATTAGACATATGATTCTTCTTGACTTAATACCTACACTTGGGCCAGAGTGATAGCATGGTGGTAGGACATTTACCCTGTGTGAAGACGACCTGGGACAGATCCAGGTTCAATCCCCGGCAACCCATATGATCCCGAGCCTGCCAGGAATAATTCCTGAGCACTGCTGGGTGTGTCCCCAACCTCCCCGCCACCCCTCCAAAAAAAACCAACCAAACAAAAAAAAACACCTTTCTTCCTCTCACTTTCCCTGTCTATAGGATTAAGGACAAAAAGGCAAATTAAACCATTTCACCTCTAACAAAACCTAAATCTGGAAGGGTAAGAATTAGAAAACTAATATTCTTCTATAAAGCTAGTAGAAAAAGCAGAAGTAGAAGCAGAAATACTTCCTGTTTTCTCATGCAGCTTCTATGTGCAAATATCTATTGAATCTTCCAGAAACCTGCTCTCAAACAGATAGAAGAAACGAAGAAGCTACAAGCAGCCTTAAAGCTAGAGTGATTTTTTTAGCAATAATCAGTTACATTTGTCTTTAACCTCTTGTAACAGAACTTACACATCTTTGTACTCTTTGAGGACTCGGTTAGTATAGAACATGGCAGCATCATTCATTTCTTTCACATAGGGACCAGGCTTGGGAGCCTAAAGAAAAAGAAGTCATCAGTGACACACAGCCTCTTGGGTTTTATCTCTTTGTCTCTTCCAAGCCACCCTTCCCTCCCCTGGAAGCTGTGCTGCTCACCATAGCCACCCAACCCAAGGCCTGGATACTTTCGCTGACAGCTGACAGGTGGTTGAACAACTTGCTGCCTCGGTTCTTCTCCCGAAAGGTTATCACTTCTTGGATCTGCTCTGAGATGGGTGCCAACAAGTCAGAAAACTTATTCTATCAAAAGATAAAGAAAAAGAATCAGGTTATAATCTTTCTACAAAAGCTCAACAGGTTGATCAACTCTATCAACTCTAATCCTGAATGCCAGATAATGTATAGTAAGTACCCAAATAAACCTTGTATTTCATCCTACACAGATTTAGGACTAAAATATAACACATTATCTCTTCTATCCACTTAGAATTCCAACATCTCAGGTTGGTTTTTAGTTCTTCAAGATCAGGTCCACTACTTTATGTCATAAAATTCTACCACTTCAACTACTTATCCCTTTCCTATCCCACAAATAGGAGAACTAATTAATTTCCAGGCCTTTAGTCATTCTGGTCTCTCTACCTCTCCAAATATTCCTCATGCTGCTTTAGAAACAGCTCTCCAATATCAGCCACACTGGCCCTCTACAGAATTTTACTCTCTTTTTTTTTTTTTTTTTTGATTTTTGGGCCACACCGGCAGTGCTCACGGGTTACTCCTGGCTGTCTGCTCAGAAATAGCTCCTGGCAGGCACGGGGGACCATATGGGATGCCGAGATTCGAACCAACCACCTTTGGTCCTGGATCGGCTGCTTGCAAGGCAAACGCCGCTGTGCTATCTCTCCGAGCCCAGAATTTTACTCTTAACATAATGTATACCTTGACAAATTATTAATAAATTCATGAGCCTGTTTTTCCTATTAATTTCTCAAACATAAGGTCTTTCGTAACCATTTAGCACCAACACATTGTTAGTCACCGAGCAGGTGCTGTATAGAATGTCAAATAAAATGCGATTGGGAGACTTGGTATCAGAACAGACAGCTTAACAAAATGGATGAATCTAGTTTTGGGGTTTATTTTCTCCAAAAAAACTCAGTTTATTGAACTTCTCAATTCTCAGATCTTAGCATGAAACATTTTAAAGTCAGCAAATTTGTGTAAAGATCCAGACAGTAAATATTTAAGGTTCTGCAGGCCATATAGTCTCTGTTTCAATTTCTAACTTTTTCCTTTTAGGGCACAGGATAACAAGACCATACCTACAAGAATAAGCATGGCCATCTTCTCCTCCACCAATTTATAACTAATTTATAAAATAGATGCTGGGCTAGATTTGGTCTCCAAGTCATAACCTATCAATGTGTGGTCTAAAACAAAGGAAATAAAATAGTGTCTGAGCTGCTTGATTTGTTGGGAAGTATGAGTGAAAAAGTTTTTTTTTTTTTTTTTTTTTTTTTTTTGTGGTTTTTGGGTCACACCCGGCAGCGCTCAGGGGTTATTCCTGGCTCCATGCTCAGAAATTCTCCTGGCAGGCACGGGGGACCATATGGGACACCGGGATTCAAACTGATGACCTCCTGCATGAAAGGCAAACACCTTACCTCCATGCTATCTCTCCGGGCCCATGAGTGAAAAAGTTTACATAAAATTATTTCACTAAGATGAACTCAGAAGTAGACTAATATATTGAACATTACATTATACCGTTTTTATATAATTTAAGCAAGTCATGGTTGTCTGAGTGTTTTCACTCAGCATTGAGACTTGTTTTCTCATCCCTCTGCCTTTAAGAAAGCCAAATGCAAATAGAAGATATAAGACTAAAATCTTTAATTCTGAGAAAAAGCAAATGCTCATACATTCCTTTTCACTAACTTATTAGGCAGGAGATGATTTAAAGATCCTCTACTCAAATTAGTGAGTGAAGGGTCAGAAGAGAAACAATATTTTAGTTCTAGGATTCCCACAGCAGCATTTTCAAAGCCCACCTACAATGATGCAATAGTACAACAGGTAAGGCATTTACCCTGTATGTGGTTTGATCTCCAACATCCCATATGCTCCACTAAGCCCTGCCTGGAGTGTTCCCTGATCACAGAGTCAGCCAGCAGCCCCAATCTCCACCAGGTGTGGCCCAAAAACAAAATAAAAAATAAAGAAACAAAAAAGTAAAGCAGGAGGCTGGGAGACAACTGAAAGGGGTAGAATACATGGCCAAGATGTGTAAGCCCCAAGTTAAATCGCTGGCACCACATTGACCCTTGAGTACTTCTAGGTAGTTCCTAGCACTGGAAGGCCTCAGCAGCACTGAATGAATGTTCCTAATCCATGAACCACACACTACACTTGCATCTCAGAGAATGACTGCCAAGCATCTGAGCGATGCATGGGAGATACCCCACCACCACCACCACCACCAGAAAGAAAAAGAAAAAATGCTAGCAGACCTAGTATATACTTAGTGGCCTATCACCACAGTGACACTTTTAAGTCTGACTCCACTTCAGGGACTTATTAGTATGTCTGGGACTGGGCCCAATAGGTTTATTTAAGCATGCTGTGACAGCTTAGCATAAACCTTCAATTCGTTCTGAACATAAAACCAAAAGTAGGGGCTGGAGTGATATACAGTGGTAGGGCATTTGCCTTCGACGCAGCTGACCCAGGACGAATCTGGGTTTGATCTCTGGCATCCCATATGGTCCCCAGAGCCTGCCAGGAGTGATTTCTGAGCTCAGAGTAACCATTGAGCGCCCCGGGTGTGGCCCAAAAACAAGCAAACAAACAAAAAAAAAACCAACAAAACTAAACAAAGTAACAGTGAACTTACACCTGCTGGCTTCTGGCACTGAGAAGCTGTAACCAAGAGAGCACGTTCCAACTTCAGACCTGTGTGGACCATCTCCGCCTACAGGGAGGAAGAAGCAGCTATCAGTGACACTTCACAAGCAGAGAAGCCTGATAAGAAGAACCTGAACCCTCCATGCCTATGTACTCTGCTAGCAACACCAGGCACTTCATATATCGTTTTCCTCAAGGATTCTAGATTCAAGGGACTGATAACGAAGTCACTATACAATGTTCTTGTTGGAACTAAAAGCAAGGGTAGATATCCAGAAATGAACACAATCAAAATCAGGAGTAGTTTTAGATGAAGTCAAGTTAGCACCTCTGCATGCAGTGTGACATGACCTTCATTGCAAAAGCCCTCTCAACCTCTCATCATTGAAAAAAAGGAACAACTTATTTCTCCAAAACTAGAGCTAGGAATAAAGGGAATGGCCTAGTTTAGGTCTAAAGTTTTCAAGATATTAAATCCTTTCGATTAGAGCTACTTTGCAAATTTTAGATCACAGACAGCTAAATCAACTTAGTGAGCTCTAAGTTTATCAAGTGAAATAAAATAGAACATAATCAGTTAGTAGTAAAAGGTATGCTTGTAAGCCCTGGGTTGGATTACTGGTACATAAGCACACACATGTTCAAATACACATATGTAATATGTATATAACATATCATACATTGGGGGTGCTGAAAATGGAAGTGGCAGCATATAAAGGGACATGGGTACAGAGACACCTGTTAGTACCTACTTCATATTCTTGAGAGCTAAGTGTGAAAATAGCCCAGATTAGCATAAGTAATAAGTACTGAGCATAGTTTTATAAATGCTAAATCATGATAATGACTCCTTTTGAATAAATCACTCTTAGCTTGGTTATATAACATGTTTGGCTCAGTCTGGCAGAATGCTCTAACTACAAAAAGATCAACCTAGCTAAACTAAGAGAAAACCTGTGGTAAAAGCAGGGTTGTTTTATTTTTTTAAATCTAGAAGTAATGTCTGCCTGGTCCGCATTCCTCAGTGTAAGGTGATGAGAAGAAGCCCAAAGTCTTTTAAGAAATTCCCTCTCAGGAGATCCTAAAACCAGGATTAAGGGGCTGGAGCGCACAGCAGTAGTGCATTTGCCTTGTATGTGGCCAACCCAGGACAGACCCGGTTCAATTCCCAGTATCCCATATGGTCCCCCACCCCGCCAGGAGCAATTTCTGAGCACAGAGCCAGGAGTAACCAGGGTGCCACTGGGTATGATAAAAAAAAAAAAAAAACACAAAAAAAACAAGAATTGGGGCCGGAGAGATAGCATGGAAGTAGGGCATTTGCCTTGCACGCAGAAGGATGATGGTTCGAATCCCGGCATTCCATATGGTCCCCCAAGCCTGCCAGGAGTGATTTCTGAGATAGAGCCAGGAATAACCCGAGCGCTACCGGGTGTGACTCAAAAACCAACATATATATATGGGAAAATGGTAATGTGGAGCCAGAGATCTAGTACAAAGGTTAAAATCTACACATAGCCAACCATTAAACCAACCATTGACCCTTTAAACAACAAATAGTCCTCCACATCCCACCAGGAGTGATCCCTGAGCACGAAGACAGAAGTAAGCTCTGAACAACTGACACTACTTTTCTTCCTCCACAAAAGGGTAAGGCATCCTTACATGTTTCTGTACATCTCCCCCAATTTCTTTACTGATCTTCAGGTATTCTGCCACAGGACCAGCAAGCAGTGAGTCAAAAGCCTGTACAAATGGTGCTGCTCCTGCTAAAGAAACATATACAATAAAGAATCAGAAAGATGATTTTCCAAAATATACTTTGTCTGAATTGGAGAGGCAAGCTATTTGAGTAAACAAAATACTAAAGTGTGAGTAGGAAATTTGGGTTTTAGTTCCAAAACTATCACTAACTGCTAACTACCACTGAACATTAGTCCCCTGTATTCTCTGAGTTTGGCTTTCTTTCACCTAACAAATGAAAATAAACAAAATGATTTTCCCAAAAGTTTCTTTCAGCAATATTGGTCTAAATTCAATTGGTACATGTGCAAAACTTGCCAATCTGGAGAGGGGAAATTTAAATAACACTTGCCATTTGGCTTATAATGGAGACATTCTGCTAAAGAAAGAACAGGAAACATCACACAAACAGGAAGTTCTTGTGTTAAAATAACTAAACCACAGGCCTCTCTGCACAAGTCACTTCCCTCCCTCTTGTGTTCACAGCAGCCTGAACTATAGGAGATAAACTTTCTAGATGAAGCATTAAAGGATGTTTGCTCCAAGAAGAGAGAAAAATTGTAGGCAGCGTGCCTTCCCTCAGTGTCCTGCATGTTGTTTACCGTACCTTTTGGAACACTGTCTCCATATCCGCAATGCATGTCTGAAGCATGAGAGACTGCTTCCAAACGGCCCACCACCTTCTCCAATCTTTCCACCAGATTTTGCATGTCAGCCATGTTCTAACTGCTGAAACAAATCAAATGTTATTTGTTTTTTTACTATGTGTCATTTGTGTTTTACATGTCCTAATATGCTCTATGGTTTTTTTTTTTTCACTATTTATTTTACTAAATAGCATCTAATGAGAAAAAAATATTTCTGGGAGAAAAGATGACAATTCAGAGAAATAGATTTCATTTAATAATAAAATGTGAAATAGCTTAAATATATTTGCAAAATCTCAAGAGCCACATTAAGCAAGAGAACTTTCCAGGAAATGATACTTAAAACACATGCTTACATATTCAAATACTTACTGAATATTTGCTATTGTACCAGTAGTCTACTTATCACAATGCTAAGTATTTGTATAAGAATTTAGAATTTACAAAGCAAAGCAGCCCAAATCCAAGCTTCTTAACAACTTTTGAGGAAGGGAAGGATAATTACTATACTCTTAAGAGACAAGCGATTTCAGCAAAGTTAAATTATTTTCTTATAGCTACATAATTTGTTAAAAGGGAAGCCAGTTTTCAAATTCAAATATTCTGACTTTTAAGGTTCAGTGTTTGTTCCCGTCATATCTTACTGTCTACATGTAGAAAACCCAAAACTAAAATCAAAAGGGTATTCATCCTGCCTTCAGTAACTATGAGCCTATTAATAAATAAAAGGAACTTCATATGTATATTAAGAACTATAACTCAAAATAAAAAAACAAAATTTATGTGACATCAGAAAGTTGTATGCCTGTGCTAGCCTTGGATGGACCGCGGTTCGATCCCCCGGTTTCCCATATGGTCCCCCAAGCCAGGAGCGACTTCTGAGCGCATAGCCAGGAGTAACCCCTGAGCATCACCGGGTGTGGCCCAAAAACCAAAAAAAAAAAAAAAAAAAAAAAAGAAAGTTGTAGACAAAACAATAATTTCAGAGAGAAGAACATTTCAGAAGATAATGGTGAGCTGCTAATTGAGGATGGGTGGGACCTGGTATGTGGCAACCAATGAAGAGTAGACTGGTTACAGGTCTTTCACAAGCGCTAACTTACCAGAACTAGCCTCAATCTCTAATATAAAGAAAGCAAGCTCTAAGGGAAGAGGGGCCTTATCTAGCTTGTTTCTTTCTTATTTTCTATCTTATCTAGACCACTGGCAAGCAGGTAGAAGATGTCCATAAATATTTATGGTACTAATTAAATTTAATTATAGCACCCCCAAATTCCAGAGAAACAAGCCTGAAAATTGTTCATTCTACTCACATAAAGTTTATGTTGTATCTTACTTTGTTTTTGTTTTGCTTTAAGGCATACCCAGCAGTGCTCAGGACTTACTCCTGGCTCTTTGCTTAAGAGAATCAGTCCTAGGGGCTGTAGCAATGTAGGGCATTTGCCTTGCACGCAGCCAATCCTGGAAGGACCCTGGTTCGATTCTAGGCACCTGTATGAGCCTTGAGTCTGCCAGGAGCAATTTCTGAGTGCAGAGTCAGGAGTACCCCCTCTGAGCGCTGCCAGGTGTGACCCAAAAGTCCAAAGGGGAAAAATAAATCAAACAAACAAACAAACAAAAAACCCATGAGATCAGTCCTAGAAGGCTTGGGAGATCATATGGTGCCAGAGATCAAATCTGAATCTGCTGGATGCAAGGCTAGCACCTTACCACCTTACTAGCAATCCTTCCCTGTGTGTTGTATGTTATCAATATAAACATTAATTACTTGAGATAATTAAGTAATTATCTCAAAATTAGTCTTTCAAAGCCTCGGCTTAGAGAGATTTCACATGAGTGAACTCAACCTCCTTTGACACTGCCTAAAATGGCCACAGCAATGATAATTCCTTGAAGATGATAAATGCCAGAATATTGCAACTTAAAACACTATTTTCCCTGTAAAGCGATAAGCACCTCACAAGAAAGACAATACAATCCCTGTCCATTCTTTGTTGTATATAGGCTTTGGTCTCTCTGGGCGAGTGATGAACCTAATAACATTGTTTAAAAAAGAATCAAAGTAGGGTTGGAGAATAATAGAGGAGGTAGGGCACTTGCCTTGCACAGTTGACCCAGATTTGGTCCCTAGTACTCCATATGGCTCCCTCAGTACAATCAGGAGTGATCCCCAAGCACTGGCAGAATGTGTCCCAAAAACCAAATATGATAATAGTATTAATAAGAGAGAAGAGAGAGAAGCAAAGAAACCTTTCTGTTCCCTTGGCAAAAGAAGTAACAGAAGCCCCAAATCTCTGCCCTACTAACAAATGGAGCAGACCTGAAGGCAGTCAACATATTCTCCCTATGTTACAGCACCATATGTGCCCAAAGGGCTGTCCGGTTCCATTTGGGGTATTGTCCAGGGACAGACTCACATAGAATACACAACTCTGAAAAGCTCAGGAGAAAAGGCAGCAAAGCAATAAATTCCCAAGCTACCTTCTATTAATAGACATCACCTGTTCTATTAGAAAATATATTCCATGGGGCCGGGAAGGTGGCACTAGAGGTAAGGTGTCTGCCTTGCAAGCACTAGCCAAGGAAAGACTGCAACTGCAGTTCGATCCCCCGGCGTCCCGCATGGTCCCCCCAAGCCAAGGGCGATTTCTGAGCGCTTAGCCAGGAGTAGCCCCTGAGCATCAAACAAGCGTGGCCCAAAAAACCAAAAAAAAAAAAAAAAAAAAAATCCCTTATACACATGAATGCTACTGGTTGAGGCCAGTATTCACATGAAAACCCCACATTAACACATCTGAGGACTACCAGGAGTGGCTACAGGTAATAACACAATCTCATGGAATTTTAGTGCCTGTTTTTCCTTTTCTTTTTTTTTACTCCAAACTCTAATCAATACAGAAGAAAAGAACATTATCTTTTTTTTTTTTTTTGGTTTTTGGGCCACACCTGGAAGAACATTATCTTATTCTTTTGGCTTTGGCAGGGGTGGGTGAAACCTAAGATACTGTAAAGAGAGAGTACTTTGAATTGAAAGGCTCAACAAACACACCTTATTTTAGTTTGTCCTCATGCAAATTCATATTCTGTAGGTGGTCATGTCTGTGCTCAAGCCTTCATCTACCAGTATCACAGTACCTTTGGTTTTTAAAACTTTTTGTGGTTTTGGTTTTTGGGCCACAATGTTCAGGGTTTATTCCTGGCTCTGAGCTCAGGGATTATTACTGAGGTCTTGGGGGAGGGGTCCACTTAGGTGTCAGGGATCAAACCTGGGTCTACCATGTGTAAAGCAACTGCCCTACCCACCCACGGGTCTCAAACCTCTTTGTGGCCCTGCCCTAGAGGAATCTTTTTTTGTTTTGTTTTGTTTTGTTTTGTTTTAGTTGTTTGGGTCACACCCCCCAATGTTCAAGGCTTACTACTGACTTTGCACTCAAGGATCACCCCGACTTTGCCTCCTGCGGCCCCCAGGTAAATTGAGTTTGAGACCCCTGCGACTATACTATTTCTCTGGCACCTATTTTTTAAAAACTTCTTAGCTGTTTGTTTTGGGGCCACTCCCAGCAGTGTTTAGGAGCCTCTGTGGTGCCAGGAACTGAACCTGGAGGATCTGCATGTAAAACAAGTGTTCCAGTTCTTTAAGTTATCTTCCTGACCCCTAATTCAAAATTTAAGATCCAGTTTCCACCTCGGCATCTCTACCAGTGTCCCAAAGGCATCTCATACTGAAATTGTCAGTACAAACTTACCATCTTTTCCCTAGATAGTATCTTCATTGTCTCAGTTATCCAGCACTACCAGTAATTACATGATAAACCAGGATAATAAACTAGAAACTGTCAGGCAAAAAGTACAGTGGTTAAGAGCTATAGTTCAGTGAGAGAGGGCATGCTTGGCTGTTTGAAGCCCTGGGTTCAACCTCTAGAGAGAGACACACATGAGGAAGTCACATAAACTGGGGGTTTGAAAACAACTCACCAGCTCTGAGTCAACAAGCATTAGCAAATTTTCTGGACCACAGCTTCCTTATCTACATAATGAGAATACAACTATACAAAACCCAAAGTGAGAAGAAATGAGAAAATACATATTGAAGTACTTGATTCTCTCCTAAAAGAGTAAGGATTCCATCAATATTAACAACTATCTTCACTACTCATCCAAATCAAGTCAGGCATCAAAAACCATAGGTTTTTGGAGAGATAGCACAGCAGTAAGGTGTTTGTATTGCATGCAGGTGATCCAGAATGGATGGTGGTTCAAATCCCAGCATCCCATATGGTCCCCCGAGCCAGCAAGGAGTGATTTCTGAGCGCAGAGCTAGGAGTAACCCCTGAGCACCACCGAGTGTGGCCAAAAAAACCCCAAAAACCAAACAAACAAAAGAAAGATGGAAAAAAGGCCTCTTGTCAGCATTTTGATAAAAATAAAGTCATCATGACTTTACATAGATTACTGCAATCACTTCCTAAGCATACCAATCCATACACCAAATTGTCAGTAATCCTTTTCAAATTGAAATGTAGTCATTTATTTAATACTAGCCAATACTCACAAGGCATTTAGACTAAAGTCCAAACTATGGTTTCCATTATCTGATCTTGCTTTATCTCCTACCACTCTATCTCCAGTTCCAACTCTTGCCACGCCTTTCCCCAACAACCCATAAGATATGTACTTAAACACAGATATACATATGCACAGATACACAACAAAAATCATGCTTTCTCTTCTGCAGTTTTATGATGTTACCTACTACCTATGATCATTTTCCCTTATAGAAGTTGCCTGTCTCATTATTTCTACTGCCTCTTTTTTGGGGGGGATGGAAGTGAGGGGGTCTGGTTCATGTGTAGTGGTTGCTCTTGGCTCTGCACTCAGGAATCATCTTGGTGGTGCTTGGGGGACCATATAAAACATGAGGATCACACACACACACACACACACACACAACTTTCAGTCCCAAATATTTAAGGCCTGCAAAACTGGGTCTAGTAATACTGGAAACCTGAGGATCACACACACACAAACACACACACACACACTTTCTTTCTTTCTTTTTTTGGTTTTTGGGCCACACCCGGGCACAGGGGACAGGGCACAGGGGACCATATGGGACACAGGGATTCGAACCAACCACCTTTGGTCCTGGATCGGCTGCTTGCAAGGCAAATGCCGCTGTGCTATCTCTCCAGGCGCGCACGCCTCTTTTCTCTCTCTCTCTCTCTCTCTCTCTCTCTCTCTCTCCTCTCTCTCCTCTCTCTCTCTCTCTCTCTCTCTCTCTCTCCTCTCTCCCTCTCCCTCCCTCTCCCTCCCCCCCCCTCTCTCTCCCCTCCCCCCCCCCCCTCTCTCTCCCTCTCTCTCTCTCCCTCTCCCT
This sequence comes from Suncus etruscus, assembly GCF_024139225.1. Lineage (NCBI taxonomy): Eukaryota > Metazoa > Chordata > Mammalia > Eulipotyphla > Soricidae > Suncus > Suncus etruscus. The sequence goes on from NC_064853.1 coordinate 37,601,049, forward strand.
CCCTCCCTCTCTCCCCTCTCTCTCCCTCCCTCTCTCTCCCTCCTCTCCCCCCTCCCTCCCCCTCTCTCCCTCTCCCTCCCTCTCTCCCTCTCTCTCTCCTCCTCTCTCTCTCTCTCTCTCCCTCCCCCCTCCTCCCTCCCCCTCCCTCCCTCTCCTCCCTCCCTCTCTCCCTCTCTCTCCATCTCCTTCTCTCCCTCCCTCCCTCCCTCTCTCCCTCTCTCCCCCTCTCTCCCTCCCCTCTCTCCCCCCCCCTCCCTCTCTCTCTCCCTCTCCCTCCCTCTCTCCCTCTCCCTCCCTCTATCTCCCTCCCCCCTCTCCCTCCCTCCCCCCTCTCTCTCTCCTCCCCCCTCTCTCTCCCTCTCTCCTCTCTCTCCCTCTCCCTCTCTCCCTCCTCCCTCCCTCCCTCTCTCTCCCTCCCTCTCTCTCCCTCCCTCTCTCTCTCTCCCCCCCCCTCTCTCTCCCCTCCCCCTCTCCCCTCTCTCTCTCTCCCTCCCCCCCTCTCTCCCTCTCTCCCTCTCTCTCCCTCTCCCTCTCTCTCCCTCTCCCTCTCCCTCTCCCAACCCCTCCCCCCCCCTCTCTCTTTTCAGTCCCAAATACTTAAGGCCTGCAAAACTGGGTCTAGTATTACTGGGAATGGCCCTAGGTCACAGAACTCCAATTGTTCATTACATTTCAGCTAAGGTATCCTCTCCAAAAAGCAAATCCAATTATGTGCTCCAACTATTCTCTACCACATATTTAATAGATTTAAACTGGGTTAAAGTAAAACTAAAACTGCTTTAGGGGCTGGAGAGATAGTACAGGGTATTTACCTAATATGTGCCTGACCCCAGTTCTATCCCCAGCACTCAAGCCTGTTCAGGAGTAAGCCCTGAGCATCACCTGGATACAGCCCAATTAAGCCCTCCACAAAACACTGGCTTAAACTGGCTTTAAATCACTTGCTTACACTAAAATTTATGTAATATTATTCATTAACAAATGTTTTACAGTGAAGAGAAGTTGACTGAGCACATGCAATGTATTTTTTGCTTGGGGTAGGTCCAAGTTCAATCCTTGACAACCCTTGACACCCCAAACATTGCCAAGAACTACTTTGAGCACAGCGACAGAACTAGTTTCCCACCCTAGCAATTAGATGTGGCCAAAAAAATAAACAAACAAAAAAAAGGTTTTAATCATTATTAAATAATCAGCAGAGGAGCAGTAGAGATAGAGCAGTGGTAGGGCGTTTGACCCAGGACCAACCAAGGGTAGTTTGAATCCCAGCATCCCATATGGTCCCCTCTGCCTGCCAGGAGCGATTCCTGAGCAGAGAACCAAGAGTAATCCCTGAGCACCACCGGGTATGACCCAAAAAACAAAACAAACAAAAAAAATCAGCAGGTAATTAACCTCCCATAGCAGGGATCATACCTTGTCTGTGATTCTAGTACTACAAATATCATACAGTATAAATACAGAATCTTAGTAAAGCTTTTTAAATTAAAAATCAATTTTCTACCTTCTCTTGGTCAAACTGGAAGGACAGAATTGATTTTTTTTTTTTACTATAAAATTTTTGGACCATATATAGGTTCTTACAAACAGTCCCATCTTTAAAATAAATATTTTTTTGGACACAAGTCACATTGATATAAGGATCTTCAAACCCTTCAAAAATTGGGCCGGGCAGTGGCGCTAGAGGTAAGGTGCCTGCTTTGCCTTCGCTAGCCTTGGACAAACTGTGGTTCGATCCCCCGGCATCCCATATGGTCCCCCCAAGCCAGGAGTAACTTCTGAGCGCATAACCAGGAGTAACCCCTGAGCGTTACCGGGTGTGGCCCCCCAAAAAAACAAAAAAACAAAACAAAACAAACAAAAAAAAAGAAACCCTTCAAAAATTGCTCTAAGAAAAACAATTTTCTTTATTTTTCCACTTTGGTTTCATCACACCTAGTGATGATCAGGGGTTACTCAAAGTGATGCTGGGGGAACATGTAGTGCCAGGGATCAAACCCAGGCCCCTCTAGCACACAAAGCATGTGCTTAGCCCCCAAAATAACCTCACTTGTAAGCCTACACAGTAGTGATTAAAAGTCACTTTCTCTTACAGTTATGTTTATATCACTAAGTTGTTGGCTCTTTTGAGATTTAAAATAATCCTATGAGGTATATTATGAAGATACTGATCTTTAGAATAAAGAAAATGACTGAAATTGAAATTGGACACATAGCAAATAACCAGTGAGCAGAAAACCTAGGCCTTCAGCACCTAAACTGTAATCTCTTTGCACCTCTTTACTTAATTGCCACTAAGTGACTGTGGAGTTCATCACAGCATCTACCATTTATTTGCTCAGCACAAAACAATGTGGCTTAAGACCTCTTTCTGATGTCTCTGTTTCTTATGAGTACCTTTCAATATCTCTACTTTCAGTTTTCTACTTAGAAGCCATTATTTTTCAGTCATATCCAGGCTGAATCACACCCAACAGTGATAGGGTCAGCAGTGGGGGCTACTCTCAGATCTGTGCTCAGGGATCAAACTAGTGTCAATCATATGCCTTAGCTTCTGTACTCTCTTCAGTTCCCAAAATATATACTTGGAAGCAAATGTTTAAAAAAAAGCTTTTCCCACAAAGTAACCAATTGCCAGAGCAACAAATTATAGCTCTGCTGAATCATGTTCCTTACCATTTTTGACTGACAAGAGCCAGAACTGCTTGAGCTTTCTTTAAAAAGCTTCCAAAGGAGCAGTACTAATTATACAAGTCTAAATAAAACCATGGGGGCTGGAGCAGGTAGAGCAGGTAGGGCATTTGCCTTTCTTGGATCGATCCAGGCTTCAATCTCCTGCATCCCATATGGTTTCCAGAGAAAAGCCAAGAGTAATTCCTTAGTGCAAAGCCAAGTAATAATAATCTGAGGGGCCAGAATGATAGACAGCACAATGAGTTGGGTGTTTCCTGACCCAGGTTCAATCCCTGTCGTCCCACATAGTCCCCAAATCCTGCAGGAGTGATTTCTGAGTGCAGAGAGCCAGCACCGCCAGGTGTGGCTCCTCCAAAAAAAACAACAAAAACAGAGTAACCCCTGAGCAATACACAATGTGTCCACAAAACCAATAAATAAATAAAACCATGATTCAAGAGACCAATGATTGAATCACACCTGTGCAATGTATTAGCTGTATGGCTTTAGGGCACTAATTTAATGGATTTTGCCTAATATATAAAGGTGTAAAGATCAAAGCCATTGATTTCACATGAGTAGTCTCTCTAGTTTTTAAATGCAGTTCAAGTGACTTTGTCTTGCATGTGGCTGACCCAGGTTGTAGCACCACATATAGTCGCCCTAGCCCTCCAGGAGTACCAGATGTGACCCCAAAACAAACCCAAAAATGCAATTAAAAGTAAAATGTCGGGGCAGGGCGGTGGCGCTGGAGGTAAGGTGCCTGCCTTGCCTGCGCTAGCCTAGGACAGACCGCGGTTCGATCCCCCGGCGTCCCATATGGTCCCCCAAGCCAGGAGTGACTTCTGAGCACATAGCCAGGAGTAACCCCTGAGCGTCACCGGGTGTGGCCCAAAAACCAAAAAAAAAAAAAAAAAAAAAAAAAGTAAAATGTCACTGCAGATCTATCCCTTTCTTTGCACTTGGACCCATGACTCACATTAGCCCCTGCCTATTTGCAGAACCTAGAAACCATTTGGTGCACAAAAGTTGCTAATCTAAGTAAGACTTAGATCAAGGGGAACTAAAGTATCAACCTATGCACTGAAGTCTTTTTTCTTAACAGAATGTTGTCTGGCTCTAAATTACATGATCAAAAAATTTCAAAGAAGATTGGGGGTAATCTAGTTTTACAAAGGAAGTGAGAGATCTTGCTGGACAGGTAAGAGAAAAAAAGCAAAGGCACTTTAGAATATCAAAAGCAAGCAGAACTGGAAAGATAGTGCAAAGTATCTGCCTACTATGTGGCTGTGGCACTGGTTCAAGTCCTGGCACTGCCAAGTGACTATTGGAAACCACTGAGTGTGACATAAATATCAAAATTTTACTTTATTTTTTGGGTTGGGGGCACACCTGGCAATGCTCAGGGATCACTCCTGGCTCTACCCTCAGATATTACTCCTGGTAATGTTCAGGGGGTCACATGGGATTCCAAGAGTTAAATCTTGATCAGCTGTGTGCAAGGCAAGCCCCTACATATTGTATTATCTCTCTGGTCACAAACAAACAAACAAAAAAGCAAAAAAGTAAAAGAGGAGAGAACAAGGAGATCATGTACAAAAATTTTAAGGGTAAGTTAGCATTCATAGGGGCCGGGTAGGTGGCGCTGGAGGTAAGGTGTCTGCCTTGCAAGCACTAGCCAAGGAAGGACCGAGGTTCGATCCCCCGGCGTCCCATATGGTCCCCCCAAGCCAGGGACGATTTCTGAGCACATAGCCAGGAGTAACCCCTGAGCATCAAACGGGTGTGGCCCAAAAACCAAAAAAAAAAAAGTTAGCATTCATAGTGATAAGCAAACAGAGCTAGCTGATGGCGAAAACAAAGTCAGACAGCATTTGAATTTGGTTTATGTTCTGATAAACTGTAAACCCATTCAAGGGTTTTGAGTAAAATGATGAAAGCAAACTTTTTTTTACCCTTTGGTTTTGGGCCACATATGGTTTTGCTTAGAACTTATTCCTGGCTCTGTGCTCAGGAATAATTTCTCACAGTACTCATGTGACCATATGTAGTATCAGGGATTGAACCAGGGTTGGCATCATACAAAGCAAAAGTGCCTTAACACCTCCACCCCTAAATGAAAAGTTTTTCAAAGTACTGTCTGTAAACAGAATGGAATTTAGAATAAAGAAGCTAAGACTTGCTCTTTAAACTTATGTTCTCCTTTAACTGCAATCTTGCCTATCTCTATGTACCTTTGCTTGTTTATTTCTACTCTGGAGAAGCCTGTGTCCTCTTTCAAACACACACTTATCTCTCCCCTTACATCTTTCTTTCTTTTTTTTTTTTTTGGGGGGGGGGTCACACCCGGAAACGCTCAGGGGTTACTCCTGGCTCTACACTCAGAAATCACTCCTGGCACACTCGGGGGACCATATGGGATGCCGGGATTCGAACCACCGTCCTTCTGCATGCAAGCCAAACGCCCTACCTCCATGTTCTCTCTTTGGTCCGCCCCCTTACATCCTTCTAAGTAAGTTTCAATTCAAACTATCTTGCTGAAGCAGCAGCAGCAGCAGCAGCAGCTACGGCCTAAACCAGGTGTAGAGCTGATAATCATCTATTTGCTAAAATCAAGGAGACTACTATTAAAATCACTTTTGATATTTCCAAGGGTAAAAAAAAAAATCCATGTTTAGTTACTAACCAGATATAGAAACGAAATGAAAATAGAGGTCGGAGCGATAGCAGTGGTAGGGTGTTTGCCTTGCATGCGGCTGACCCAGGACGGACCTGGGTTCAAGCCTTGGTGTCCCATATAGTCCCTGAGCCAGGAGCAATTTCTGAGCGCATAACCATGAGTAACCCCTGAGCGTTACCAGGCGTGGCCCAAAAAAAAAAAAAAAAAAAAAAAAAAAAGGAAAGAAAAACGAAATGAAAAGAATCAAGGGGCTGGGGAGGGAGGAGTGGAAAGAGGGAGAAATGGAAGGAAGAGGGAGAGGGAGAGGAAGAGGGAGAGAGAGAGAGAACATAGATTAAGATTCTTACCTCGCACATAGCTGACTCTGGTTCGATCCTGGCACTATGAATGGTCCCGAGTCCTGCACTGCAGGGTATGGTTCAAGCACCCCACCCCACCCCCGCTCTATAATCAAGTAACCTAATCACTTATAAGCAAGTGAAGTGACCAGCACCTGAATTAAGTGATGTGGAGAATATTAAAGAACAGTAAAATCTTTTTTTTTCCTGCAGTAAAGGAGAGAAGTTACCTCCCCTTGATTCACTGGCTCTCAGGTTTAGGAGGGTGCCACCAAATCAGCTTATATGAACATCAACTGATGCCAGAACAGTCCTTTCATATTCTCAGCAACTTAACAGGTAGCCCCTGTTCAAATACCTTCAATGTGGAGAACCCAAAACTTCTGGAGGCAGCCCATTCCATTCAGACAAAGCAAATGTTTTAAAAGTTCTTCCTTATTTGGAAGCAAAATTGGCCTCATGGCAACTTCCATCTACAGAGCTTAGTTCTGCCCTCAGAGGTCACACAAAACAAGTGTGCATTAAACAGAGAACAAGTACTAACTATGTGAAACTGACTAACGAGTACAAACAGCATTCAGAACAGAGTTAAAGATGACTTCAGAGCTACTAATCCGGAGACTAAGAGAATGATGACACTAGAAGGAGAAACAAGTTTCTGGCATCTTCTAGACTAGAGTGAAAAGATGAAGTCAATTTTGGATACAGTATTTAAAGAGAAGATCAAGTTGTATGTGGAAATGTCTTGTAAGTAGTTAGAAATAAAGCTCGAAGGAAAGATCATGGGTGGAAAGAAAGATATGTAAGTTATGTACAAAGAAATGTCATAAAGTCACAAAATGAATAGGTTTGGGGAAAGTAAAAAGAAACCAGGAGCTATTAATTCTCCAGCTGTTTCTTTAGTTTAAAATCCAATCCCTACTCACAAAAGAAACAGATCTAGCTACTGAATTCTGTCAAAGCTGCTTCACACATTTTTTTTTTTGGGCCACACCCGGCAGTGCTCAGGGATGACTCCTGGCTGTCTGCTCAGAAATAGCTCCTGGCAGGCACGGGGGACCATATGGGACACGGGGATTTGAACCAACCACCTTAGGTCTTGGATCGGCTGCTTGCAAGGCAAACACCTCTGTGCTATCTCTCCGGGCCCTGCTTCACACTCTTAATCTATCAACTTAATTCAATTCCTTTTGCTCCTCAGAAGTAAACAGAATCAGGTTAACTTCTGCAATTCTCACCCCAGCATGCAATTAAGTTATTTTTCTACTCGAGTAGGAAGCTGCTTGGCTTCAAATATTTTCTATTTTAGGGGGCCAGAGAGAGATAATAGGGGGCCGGGCGGTGGCGCTAAAGGTAAGATGCCTGCCTTGCCTGCACTAGCCTTGGACAGACCGCGGTTCGATCCCCTGGTGTCCCATATGGTCCCCCAAGCCAGGAGCAACTTCTGAGCGCATAGCCAGGAGTAACCCCTGAGCGTTACCGGGTGTGGCAAAAAAAAAAAAAAAAAAAAAGACAAAATAAAAGGGGCCGGGAAGGTGGCGCTAGAGGTAAGGTGTCTGCCTTACAAGTGCTAGCCAAGGAACGGACCGCGGTTTGATCCCCCGGCGTCCCATATGGTCCCCCCAAGCCAGGGGCGATTTCTGAGCACATAGCCAGGAGTAACCCCTGAGCGTCAAACGGGTGTGGCCCAAAAACCAAAAAAAAAAAAAAAAGAGAGAGAGAGATAATAGAACAGATAAGGTGCTGGCCTTGCATAAACCCATTCCAAGCACAGCCAGAATGATGATCATTGAATGAAATGCCAAGACTCAAGCACAGTCGTGTAGCCCAAAATAAAAGCATAAAAAATTTTCAAATTTAGGCTGGAGAGGGAGAATCAAGGGCTGGAACACATGAGGATGAGGATGTAGAAGACCTGGGTTTGAGCACCAGTACAACACAGTCCTCTGAGCACTGTGAGCTCAAAGGTAAATTAAAAATATTTTCTATTTTGTCTAGTAGTTGTTCCCCTAAGTCAGAGCTTCTCAACATTTTTCTGACTGTAGCTCCTTTTAACACTTACCTTCCTGTGCTCCCACCCCTGGCCATTTGCCCCTCATCTTATTCTATGTGCCCATTTACATGAATTTCAACTATGGCCCCTTGGAAGATGCTGAGGATTCTCAGCGGGCCATATGGTTGACACGCTGCTCCAAGTCATTCCCCCTTAAGTAAAATGAAAGAGAAAACAAGTATAAAAGGCTGCCTTCATACTATGGTATTGCAAGAGGTCTGCTTCAAAATGCTTCTCTTGGCCTTGACTGTGTAATTCTGTTCCTGAGAGGTTATCCCAAGAAAGTAATCCTAATGTGGGAAAAATGACAGGCATGAAGATGCTCACTGCAATCTTAGCCTAGGCTTGAGACTTCTAATTATAGGGAAATAGCTAAAAAGAACTGTGGAACAGATGAAGAGAACACAAATTTTACAGTATTTGTCATGTTAGTGACCTGGTTTGGAACAATTCTCCCTTTCTCCAAATTTTCTTTTAACACAGTTATGTAATTTCTTTATAGCAACAATAAAAACAAAACGCTCCACTCAGTCAATGTCTCTCCTGAGGTACCACTAAGCTAAGAGGTACTGATTATTACAAGTTTTACTAACAATACATTACTAGTCTTTAACACAGCACAATGCAAAACTTTGACTCAGTAATAAAAGAAATTTACAAGCTGGCTGCTTTAACCTAGAAACCAAAGAACAGACATCACTATGCCCCAGTAAAGATGCCATCTAAATCTAACCCAAATCAGAAGCTACTGTTCTTCCCCAAGTATCTTGTTTCAATGATGAAACCAGTGACATTTGGCGCCTGAGTCACTGCCACCTGAGGTTTAGATGAAAAGAGAAAGAAAGTCCTATCTTCTAGGAAGGGCAAGAATCCAACCCAGTATCAGTACTTGTCTCCTGTTGTCGCCTTCAACACAGTCCTCTGTCTGAAACTCTAAGAGTAAGTCAAGCTAGAAATAGCATACGAGCTGAAATCAGACTTGGAAGCTAGCTATTTCAATGGTCTGGGATAAAAAGATAATTGTATGAGGCCATGGATCCCACTCTGCCTTATATTCAAGGAATAATATGCAGACTTGCTGCAGGAATAAGAACTAGTAGCATCTTTTACAATGTATAAAGAAACACTTCATTAGCTGATCTCAGCTGAGTAGTTGCTTTGGACAGAAATGCATTTCCCAATTTCTTTATTATTATTTTTTAGATGCTCAGGGGTTAATCCTGTGTGTTCAGTGATCACTCCTGGTGGTTCTCAGTGGATCATATGAAATAGCAAGGATGGAACTAGTATCAGCCACATGCAAGCCAAGTGCCTGCCCCATTATACAATCTTACAGGCCCCACATTTCTCATTTTCATGCATAAAAAGACTCAAAGATGCCATGACTCACTACCACTAGAAATATGAAAAGATCTGTGACCATGAGTCTATACTTAACTATAGGAATTTTAATGACCACTGGATGAAAAACAAACAAAAAAGTCAAGCTCACTCTTTCCATTAAATATTTCAACTATTTTCCAGTCAAATGGAAAAGTCTGACATGACAGGCTTGGTAATACAAGGTAAACAAAGTTACTTTGTTTTTGGGTCACACCCAGCAGCCCTCAGAGGTTACTCCTGGCTCTACACTCGGAAATCACTCCTGGCAGGCTCTGGGGACCATATGGGACGCTGGGAATCGAACCATCATCCTTCTGTATGCAAGGAAAATGCCCTAACTCCATGCTATCTCTCTCGGCCCCAACAAAGCTACTTTGAAGCTGAAACAATATTTTAGAATTTTCATTTTTTTATTAGGTTAGCATGATGGTATAATCTAGAAAATATTGTCTCTTTTTCTCCCCCATGCCCTTTATTTTGATGTAATTGACATAAAACACTGTATAAGTTTAAGATATGTGGGGACAGAAATAAAGTTCAGTGGTGGAACTCTTGCCTTGCATGCATATGAGTTCTGAGTTTGATCCCAAGACCACATAGTCTACCTGGGGCCAGAATGGTAACACAGCAGGGAGAACACTAGCCTTGCATGAGGCCAACCCAGGTTCCATCCCCTGCAACCCATATAGTCCCCCAAATCTGTCAAGAGTGATATGGCAGAGCCAGATGTGCCCTTCCCAAAAACCAAACAAACAAAAACAAAACCCACAGGTCCCCCTGAGGGTTGCTATAGTAAGCCCTGAGCACTACGTGGGGAGTATCCCAAAGCACCATCAGGTGTCCCCCTCTCCCACCAAAAAAAAAAAAAATAAGGGGGGGGGTGAATTTAAGGTAAATAACCTTTTGATTTGTTAGAAAATTTGCTGTATACTACAAAATTATTATTACCACAATACTCCTTGGGAGACCCCAAAATAAATTAAATCTGGCTAAAACAGAATCTGAAAAATAGGTATGAAATCAACGTTAGTAGAAAGTAACTGATGGTCACAATTGGAAAGCACCTTTACATTGGAGCTTGGTGGGCTACAGAGGCCGTTCAGAGGTCTGAAGTGTATGCTTTGCCTACAGGAGGCCAGGTACAATCCTGATGTACCTACCGATCCAGTAACTGCCCCAGCACTGATAGATCTCGAGATAACTTCCTCCTGGGGCCAGAGAGATAGCATGGAGGTAAGGCGTTTGCCTTTCATGCAGAAGGACGGTGGTTCGATTCCTGGCATCCTATATGGTCCCCTGAGCCTGCCAGGAGTGATTTCTGAGCCTAGAACTAGGAGTAACCCCTGAGCGCTGTAACCCCTGAGCGCTGTAACCTCTGAGCGCTGCCGGGTGTGACCCAAAAGCCAAAAGCCAAAAAAAAAAAAGAATAACTTTCTCCTCTCTGCTCCATGATAGAAAAATGTCCTGGGACCTTGGCTTTCAAATCTTATATTAAATTTCAAAGCCAAGGGTTCACCTTCTAATGACACACCTTTGCTTAACTTAAATGAATCATAATGCTTCACAGAAAACTGATAGGAGGAAGTAAACTCTGATGGGCTTAGACAATGTTTAATAAAATAACTCAATTAAACAAATGAATGCATGTTTATTCAAGAAAAGGAATTAATAAAAAGAGATCATTCCTAGAGTGGAAACTAGACATTTTACAAATTTAACTACCTTCCCCAAAACAAAACTATACTCACTGACTAATTCTTAAAAATATTGGGGCCAAAGAGATAGCACGAAGGTAGGACATTTGCCTTACATGCAAAAGAACAGTGGTTCAAATCCCGGCATCCCATATGATCCCCCGAGCCTGCTAGGAGCGATTTCTGAGCATAGAGCCAGGAGTAACTCCTGAGTGCTGCCAGGTGTGAACCCTCCTCCAAATATATATATATATATATATATATATATCACCACTTGGGGTTGGAATGGTGGCACAGCGGTAGGTCATTTGTCTTGCATGAGGCTGACCTAGGATAGACCTTGATTTGATCCTATATGGTCCCCCAAGCCAGAAGCGATTTCTGAGCGCATAGCCAGGAGTAACCCGAGTGTCACCAGGTATGGTCCAAAAACAAAACAAAACAAAACAAAACAAACAAACAAAAATATATATATATATATATATCACTACTAGGCCGGGGAGATGGCATGGAGGTGGGGCATTTGCCTTGCATGCAGAAAGAAGATGGTTCAAGTCCCAGCATCCCATATGGTCCCTCGTGACTGCCAGAAGCGATTTCTGAAAGCAGAGCCAGAAGTAACCTCTGAGCACTGCTGTGTGTGACCCCCTTCCCCTCAAAAAAAGGTATTAAAGGTCTTTTACAATTTTTCAGGCAGATCTACCTTTTTATCTGGTCTTTTCTTCTTCTGTTTTATTTGGGGGGGAGGCTCACACCCGGCGACACTCAGTGTTTACTCCTGGCTATGCGCTCAGAAATCGCTCGTGGCTTGGAGGACCATATGGCATGCCGGGGGATCAAGCCACGGTCCATCCTAGGCTAGTGCCGACAAGGCAAATGCCTTACCACTCCGCACCACCACTCTGGCTCCTGGTCTTTTCTTCTGCCAAAAATTGAGGTGCCAGTTTTGCAGCAAACAATGTAAGGGCTCTTCTGCCTGGACTTCTCTGCTCTTGCTCTGTCCTCCAGCTGGGAAACCTTATTTAATAACTTCGGCTGCATGAGCTATAAAAACTCAAATTCATTATGTTCAAAATTCACTTTCTTTCCACATCCACCTACTAATTTAACCTCCTTCGCACATAGTCTATCTTGGTGAATGATAACCAACCACCCAGTCACATAAACCAGAAAACCAGAAAGTTGTCCTAAACTTAAAACTATTGTTTTTTTTTATTCTGATAAGCAATCAACTTTCAATTCTAAAGGATTCCTTTCTGGGAGCTTGGGGGGATAGAGGTAGGGATAAGCTGAGACAGCAAACCTGGCCATTCCAGATACAGTATTTGTGATAATTCCCGGGGGTGCTAGAGGGCCCATGCAGATTCAGGAATTAAACCCAAGGATCCCATGTGCAAAGGCGTTACTTCAGTTCTTTGAGCTGTCTCCAGGTTGGATGCAATTTTTTAAAAATAGTGCCACCCCTAGGGCCAGAGCAATAGCACAGAGGTAGGGTTTTTGCCTTGCACACAGCTAACCCAGGACAGACCCAGGTTCAAATCCAGGAATCCCAGATGGTCCCCTGAGACTGCCAGGAGCAATTTTTGAGTGCAGAGTCAGGAGTAACCTGAGCGCTGCCAGGTGTGGCCCAAAAACAAACAAAAAATAGTGCAACTTGGAGTAGTTCTGATAATTCAATGTTCAGGCCTGTATGTAATTAAGGGGCCATCAGGGTTATATACCCAGGCATTCTGGGCAAGGTTAGGGAACATGAAGTGCCAGAGACTGAACTCAGGACCTCATACAATGTCAGGCATGTACTCTACTCTTTGATCCAGTCTCTACAGCTGATTCTCTATTTTCAATACTCTTCCAATTTGATTCCTCCTCTCCTTGTCTAATCATGACCATTTCCAAAGAGTGGAAATTTCCCATCACTTCCTTACTACTGATAGACTGAATCAAGTAACAAACATCTGATCGTTTTCCTACATAAGACCCTTCAGGGCCCGGAGAGATAGCACAGCGGCCTTTGCCTTGTAAGCAGCCGATCCAGGACCAAAAGGTGGTTGGTTCGAATCCTGGTGTCCCATATGGTCCCCTGTGCCTGCCAGGAGCTATTTCTGAGCAGACAGCCAGGAGTCACCCCTGAGCACCGCCGGGTGTGGCCCAAAAACCAAAAAAAAAAAAAAAAAGACCCTTCAGAGCCTCCTCAGCTTTTAGAGTAATTATGATCCAAATGACTTCACTTCATAGGGTTACAAAGTCCTCCTCCTATCTGGTCTACCACTTCCTACTTCTACTTTTCCACCATTACTGGAACCCGAACCACACTAAATAAACTATAAAGGTCTATCACAGGTCTAGATCTCTCATCTCCGCACCTGTTCTCTCCTTGGCAATCCCTTTCCCAGATTCTTCAATCTGCAAAATAAACCTTGCAAGACTTAGCCTCCATTTCCTCCTCAAGTGGAAATAGGGCTCCTGTATTTCCCTACTCCTTTCTGACTCTGGGCTCACTTTGCAGTGTGTGCCATTTCTGATTTTCCAGCCTTCCCTTCCTCATTCCAAAACGACTCTGTCCTTAACCAACATAGCCAAGTGCCTGGCCAAGTACCCAACATAACGGCTGGTTTATAATCAACGGGTTGCACTGTCCTCTCCTTTTCGTTTAAATACGGATCCCCCAAGAGCTTCAGCTGACACTAACCCCTGCTAAAATGTTCTTAGTCCTTTTTTCACTGAATTTTTTCCAACTTATCTTCAACTTAACTTCTGCACAAAGTATTTACTTAAGCCCTCTTGCCCTACCCTCCCCATCCGGACAGCAATCCATAGCAGAATCCCTGCTCTTTTCCAAAACAGCACCTTACATGAAGTCTTAATAGTCTCAGAGCCATAGCCATAGAATACAGCAGGTAGGGTGTTGGCCTTGCACGAAGCAGACCCGGGTTCAATCCCCAACAGCCCATAGGGTCCGCGAGCACCTCCAGGAATAATTCCTGGGTGTAGAATCTGGAATAACCCCTGAGCACTGATGGGTGTGACCTGAAAAAATAAAATCTAACCAAAAGTTCAAAATTTGCTTCATGAAGACAGGGCATGGCTAGTTTTTTTTTTTTTTTTCAGAACTGCATTCCCAGATAAGGCAAAAAAAAAAAAAAAATACCTGAGGCCACAAAGCACAATTCAGTACACTATAAATATAATCCTGAGAGGTGAGACACAATCTCCACTTAAAAAGAAAATGAGAAAAATGAGGCTCAACAAGTTCACGACAACTGGCCCAAACCAAGCAGGATTCCCAGTCCAAAAAGTACTTAACACCTTCCAGAAAGTTTCCTTAGTAGCCTTGCAGAGAAGGAAGGAACAAGTAGGAGGCGAAAAGCGAAGATCAGGCCTTGCCCTTCTCTTTCTCTTATTATTATTATTTTTTAAATTCCCCTGGTTTGTCGAGCAGGCAGCGTTGAAAATAAAGTAACTGTAACTGGGGAGTGGAAAAGCCCACCAACAGCCAAGCAGGGGTTCCCGGGATGAAGATGGGCAGGAGCAGGTTGGGAGATCGGGGTCCCGTTTCCCCCCCAATCGCGCGACCATTTCCCCACCTTCACCTCTTCAAGGATCACTTGACAGATCCGTGCAACGGGGGGCGAGACGTGGTGGGGAGAAGAGCAAAGCCTTAAGGTCTCGGACATCAATAAAGGCCCCTTAGGAAACAGGCCTGGGCCAGGGCAGATGCCGAGGGCCGGGGCCGGGTCGCCCAGACAGTCCCGCACGGTCGATGACTCCGGCCCCACCTTCCGAGACCGCGCCCAGGCTCCCAGGTCGGCCCCGAGGACCTTCGCCCCGGCTCCCCCTCATCGAGGCTCCTCGCCGCACACAAGCCACAAAGGGGCCACTAACTAGGCCCCGCCGAGAACTCAGCGAGCTGCCCGAGAGACTCCATTCCCTTCCCCGGCGACATACCCGCCTCACCTCCTAGTTGAGCGTCTCACCTCCGGACAGCGCTCCGCCGCTCTCCACTTCCGGCAAGAACAGCCCAGCGAGCTCCGCGCGACCCACTTCCGGCCCTCGCTAGGCGCGGCCCCCCCACCGGAAATGGACCGCCGGCAAAAAAAAAAAAAAAAAAAAAAGCCTGGGCGAGAGAGAGAGAGGGACTTGGGAAAGTAAGTGGTGCAACCCAGGGCAGGGCCCCGCCCCCGAGCGAGAGGCACGCCCGGAGGCGGGCTCAGCGACAGGCCACGCCCTCCCCTCCAATCTTTAGCCAATGACAGGCTTCGGGGGCTGGCTAAGCTCCGCCTCCGATGAAAAGAAGCTAAACGAGTGGCTGAGCTGCCTGTCCGTCCGGTGCTCCAGCTCTCCGGAAGGGGTCTCGGATGGGGCTTCTTGGAGAGGCAGAGCGAGGGGAGTCGAGGCTAAGCTCCGCCTCTCTCGCTCTCTCTCTGAGCGTGCTTACCTCTGTTTCCCCTTTTGTGACGTACAAAGGCTGCTTGGTGTTCTGGCGGGGGGCCCCGCTTGTGGGAAGGAGGGAGGGAGGGAGATGTTTTTGGATCCTGTGAGGGCTTCTGGGCGTGGCACACGGCCGCCGGCCTGGCCCGCTCGCTCTCGATCAGCCAGGGATTGGGAAGGTGGCAGCCCACCCGCTTCCTGTTTGCTCGGTGCAACTCTGTGACCATAGAAGGAGAGGTCCTGGGCCTGCGCCTTAAGCCTCCGCCTCGCGGTTTTGGGAGGCCCTCCCAGCCTTGGGGTGTGGCCCTGGAGAATTAGCACTGAGAATCTATATTCCCCTCTGTTAAAATGTAGCTACTAAGCGGGCTGGAGAGATAGCATGGAGGTAGTGCATTGGCCTTGCATGCAAAAGGACGGTGGTTCGAATCCCAGCATCCCATATGGTCCCCCGAGCCTGCCAGGTGCAATCCCTGAACGCTGTGACCCCTCCGCCCCCCAAAAAAACCCAGCTACTAGTTGGGGTTTTGCTATTTGGGAAAGGGGTAAGTGGGAAGCCAGAAATGGAACCCTGGACTGCAGTGCAAGACATGCTTTGCCTCTGAGTCACATCCTGGATGTCCCCCATTGACTGCCACGTGCTGAGGGGGTCAAGGGGGAAACTAGTTGCACCAAAGCTGTCTCCCCAACACCCCTCACCCCCACTCGGGGAATGGGCATTCAGAGCTTTGCTCCCTCTCTAGGCTCACACTTTCCAACGAGTGATTATCCTCCCACAAAGATTTATTTCCAGAAAGAAAGAAAAAAAATTGGCGAGTGCTGCAGTTCTCACCCCCATCAGCTGAATGGTTGTGATAGCTCCAAAGCTCCTGGCCCAGAGCTGGCGTTAAAATTCCTGAGTCACTCAAATGCAGTTTTGGGAATAAGAGGATGAGCAGGGCTGCCTGTCTCCAGAGTTGCACACATAGGCCTATTTCTTAATAGCTTTCCGGTGATAGGGGGTATGTGGCTATCAGTTTCAAAAGAGAAGCTGAGCAACTTGCCAGCGTCATAAAGTAAATGCTGGAACTGTTTTTAGAGAAGGTGGGATATAACCAGCAGTGCTCAGAAGCTACTCCAAGTTCTGTGCTGGGATTGTTCCTGGTGGTGCTCAGGGGAGTATAGGGTACCAGGGAGCAAACCTGAACCTCAGTAAGACTTGAGAGATAGCACAGCGGTAGGGCTTTTGCCTTGCAGGCCGACAACCTAGAATGGAAGGTAGTTGCATTCCCAGCGTCCAGTATGGTTCCCCAGCCTGCCAGGGGCAATTTCTGAGCGCAGAGTAACCTGTGAGCACTGCCTGTGGTGACCCAAAATAAACACACAACAATATTAAAAAAATCCTGAACCTCAATATGTCAGCCTGTGTTGAAGCTTTCAAAGGCAACCATCTTTCTGACTTCAGATTGCTTCAGAGTAAGCCTAATGAATGAACATACTGAAATCATTGATTCCTTTTAGAGACAGTGGAAGTTCTGGAGGGAGGGAGGATTCCTGGATTCCTTAAGTTTCTTGACTTAAGCTCTTCACTGGGGGGGGGACGGTGGGGCGAAATCTTTGATCAGTTTATTTGACTTTTCTGAATCTGACCTTTTCCCCCATTTGTTTAAATCAGAACATTTAATAGAAAAAATGACTGGGGCTGGAGAGATAGCATGGAGGTAAGGCATTTGCCTTTCATGCAGAAGGTCCCCTGAGCCTGCCAGGAGTAACCCCTGAGCACTGCCAGGTGTGACCCAAAAACCAAAAAAAAAAAGAAAGAAAGAAAAAGAAAGAGAGAGAGAGAGAGAGAGAGAGAGAGAGAAAGAAAGAAAGAAAGAAAGAAAGAAAGAAAGAAAGAAAGAAAGAAAGAAAGAAAGAAAGAAAGAAAGAAAGAAAGAAAGAAAGAAAGAAGAAAGAAAAAAATGACTATTTAAAAAAATAGTTTTTAAAATGGATGTTTTAGGGCCTGAGTGATTGCACAGTAGTAGAGTGTTTGCCTTGCATACAGCAGACCCAGGATGGGTCCAGGTTCAATCCCTAGCATCCAACATGGTCCCCCAAGCCTGATGAGCGATTTCTGAGCTCTGAGCCAGAAGTAACCCTGAGCATCACAGGCTGTGGCCAAACAACAACAACAACAACAACAACAACAACAAAAGGATGTTTTAAATATTTAATACAAAAACAATCACGTACGTTGGCTTCGGGCATAATAACAACATTTTATATTTGAAGAGCCAGTGAGAGAGTACAGTGAGTAGGGCACTTACTTTGCAAGTGGCCAACAGTTGGCCAACCTAGTCCCTCCAGCATCACCAGGAGGGATACCTAAGCACAGCCAGTAAAAAGTACTGAGGGGCTGGAGAGATAGCATGGAGGTAAGGCGTTTGCCTTTCATGCAGGAGGTCATCAGTTCGAATCCCAGTGTCCCATATGGTCCCCCGTGCCTGCCAGGAGCAATTTCTGAGCATGAAGCCAGGAGTAACCCCTGAGCACTGCCGGGTGTGACCCAAAAACTACAAAAAAAAAAAAAAAAGTACTGAGCACTTGTGGGTCTGGTCCCAATTCTCCTTTCCCCAATCTCTTATTTTTTAACATTTGAGAGCTTCATGCATGTGAAAACTCTGGCAAATAGCTGCACTAGCCCTTGTTTTAATCAACTATAAGCCCCTCTAAATCCTTTTCTGGACTAAAGTCAGGAAATACCCAAGACATAAACGCATCCTAGAGGAAACGGGGGAAAGGGGAGAAAACAGAAAGAAGGAGGAAAGAGGAAAGTTTTCCCATTTCTAAAATAGGGGTGCAAAATCAGGACTTTTAACGAGAAATAGTAGTCAGCACCTAGGTGAAGCATCATATCGAAACTACCTAGCCAAGTGCCACTGTCGTGTCCAGACATGGATGAGTCACAACCTCCGCACAGAAGGAATTCAAATCATTAAAAGGATCTAAATGAGACATTGTGACTCCAGTAAGAGGCAACTTAAGAACAGTATTTTCACTTTCATTTATTTGTACGTATATGTACACAATAAAAAAAAATAGAGCTTTTACTCTGTGCCAGGCACACCCAGGAGTACAGCAGTGGTTATCAAACCCTGTCTCTTGTGGAAGCCAATGTTGTCCTCTGGATAGTCCTCAAAGATGTGCTGACCTTCAGTTCTTCGTGCCTCATTGATCTTGCCCCAGCCCAGAACAGTGACTCCTCCCTAATGGCATCTCTTCCAGCACATGCTGACTACCTGAGTTCAGAGAGTCATTTCCTGGGCTGAGGTAGATGGAGAAAACAGATGAGTAAATAGTAAGAGAGGTGGGACTCTAACTTAAAAGGTGAGAGCTGACTATGGGAGAGGTTTAGGCAATCATCTTTAAAAAGAGAGAGAGAGGGTCCGGGGAGAGAGAGAGAGAGAGGAGAGAGAGAGAGAGAGAGAGAGAGAGAGAGAGAGAGAGAGAGAGAGAGAGAGGAGAGAGAGAGAAGAGAGAGAGAGAGAGAGAGAGAGAGAGAGAGAGAGAGAGAGAGACCTCTACCAGACAAGACAAAACAGATGAGTAAATAGTAAGAGAGGTGGGACTCTAACTTAAAAGTTGAGAGCTGACTATGGGAGAGGTTTAGGCAATCATCTTTAAAAAGAGAGAGGGTCCGGGGAGAGAGAGAGAGAGAGAGAGAGAGAGAGAGAGAGAGAGAGAGAGAGAGAGAGAGAGAGAGAGAGAGAGAGGGAGGGAGGGAGAGAGAAGGAGGGAGGAAGAGAAGGAGGGAGGAAGAGAGAGAGAGAGAGAGAGAGAGAGAGAGAGAGAGAGAGAGAGAGACCTCTACCAGACAAGACAGGTAAAATCTTAATGTATTTGTAAGGAGGAGAGGAGGAGCTGGCCAGAATGGTATTTAGAAATATAGCTCTAGCTGTGTTGTAGAATAATAATTTTCCACATTATTATTTTGTTTTTTGTTTGTTTTAGGATCACACCCGGTGGCGCTCATGGGTTACTCCTGGTTCTTCACTCAGAAATCGCTCCTGGCAGGCTCAAGGGACATATGAGATGCTGGGAATTGAACTTGGATTCATCCCGAGTCGGCTATGTGCAAGGCAAATGCCCTACTGCAATGTTATTTCTCCAGCCCCAATTTTCCACATTTTTTGTTTGTTTATTTGTTTTGGGTCACACCCAGCAGCACTCAGGGGTTACTCCTGGCTCTATGCTCAGAAATTGCTCCTGGCAGGCTTGGGGGAACCATATGGAATGCTGGAATTCAAACCATTGACCTTCTGCATGCAAGGCAAATGCCTTACTTCCATGCTATCTCTCCGGCCCCAATTTTCCACATTTTTTTATGCCTGTGGGTGGAAGGTGGTTTGACTTTTTTTTAATAAATTATCTTTATTTAAACACCGTGATTACAAATATTTGTAGTTGTATGATTACAATTATGTAAAGAACACTCCCCCTTCACCAGTGCAGGATTCCCACCACCAATTTCCCAGATCTATCTACTCCCCACCCCACCCACACCTGTACTCGAGACAGGCTTTCTTTTTCCCTCATTCATTCACATTGTTATAATAGTTTTCAGTGTAGTTATTTCTCTAACTGCACTTATCACTCTATGTGGTGAGCTTCATGTCATGAGCTGCACCTACATGGGAAGATGAGGGGAAATAAGGGTTGGGACTGAGGCAGTAAAATATTAAAAATGAGATTTGTAGGGCGATATCAAGGTCACAATACAAAATGGATGTTATGGATATATAAAATATATGCATACAATACTATCAATAGAAAAACAAGGAGAAAAAAATTCCAGTGACTATCCCATCATAAACCAGTATTAAAATGGCCAGCCTTCCTTCCAAAGCACATTTCCATTAGTGTAGGGAGAGGTAGGGGGGAAGCCTGAGAACCACTAAGAGTCCACCTGAACCCACTTCTGGCCATCTGAGCTGACACCCAGGGAAGGCCTGGAGTCAGGGGAAAAAGACAAGGAGGTGGTTTGACTTAATGTAACTTAGTGGAAGATCACTTGTCTTGCATAGGTTCAATTCCTCCACTATATGGTTGCCAAGTACCACCTGGAAAAACTTTGAGCACCAAGCAAAAATATAGCTTTCAAGTGTCTTAGGATGTGGCCCCAAAACAAACAAAGTGGGGAAACATGTCTGAAGAACAGTATAGAGGCTTATCTTTGTCTGAGGAACAAAACTTGTCTAGAGATGCAGCAGAGGAGACAATACAGTAAGCATGTTTCTTATTAAGGATAATAAGAAAGATGACTAGTAGAAAAACAAATAGAAAGGATATAATTTGCTTAGGAGAACCAGTCCACAAAGACTGGAGAGTGCAGTTAAAGTAGAGATGGGTTTAACATGAAAGTGATATTTGGAACTGATCGCTCTGAACAAGAACTGGATGCTGAAAGGTGATAAGAGTAAAATATGCATGCCTCCCCCCTTCACTATTGGTCATGCAAATCACAATGTCAAAAAAAGAAAAGAGGGGGCCCGGAGAGATAGCACAGTGGCGTTTGCTTTGCAAGCAGCCAATCCAGGACCAAAGGTGATTGGTTCGAATCCCGGTGTCCCATATGGTCCCCCGTGCCTTCCAGGAGCTATTTCTGAGCAGACAGCCAGGAGTAACCCCTGAGCACCGCCGGGTGTGACCCAAAAACCAAAAAAAAAAAAAAAAAAAGAGAGAGAGAGAGAGAAACAAGTTAAATGCCTGACCCCAAAGGCAGGGTGGGGGTGAGGAAAGAGAGCATTAGGGAGGATAAGGGGGAAACTGGAGAATTGGTGGTGGGCAATGTATTTTTGTGAAGGTTGTTGTACACTGTATGACTGTAAATCATGAACAAATTTATCTGTAAAAAGAAAAACTAGTATAATTCACAACCTTGTAACTATGATGTTTAAATTAAAAAAAAAATCTGAACAAAAAGGGGCCGGAGTCGTGGCGCAAGACGTAAGTCGTCTGTCTTTCCAGAGTTAGCCTAGGAAGACCGCAGTTAGATCCCCCAGTGTCCCATATGGTCCCCCAAGCCAGGAGCGATTTCTGAGTGCAGAGCCAGGAGTAACCCCTGAGCATCACTGGGTGTGGCCCAAAAATCTGAAAAAAAAAAAAAAGAAAAGAAAGGATATAATTGTAATAGGAACCTTCAGATTCGATTTAGAACCTGATTGATAGTCTAGTAGGTAAGGCACTTGCCTTGTACACAACTAACCAAGAGTTTGATCCTTGACATTAGTGGTTCCCCAGATACCACTAAGAGCTATGACTGAGCACAGATCCAGGAGTGAACCCTGAGCATCACCAAGTATGGTCCCAAACAAACAAACAGATGAAAGATTAGACCTATTTCCCACTGATACACTTCCCATGAATATTATTTTTCTTTCCTGGCAGGTATCACAATCCTAATTAAATGACTGCTTGACAGTGATCTCTTAAAGTCTTCCTTCTCTGTCAATTCTTCAAGGTAACAACTACTTACTAGATATCTGGGTTTGCAAAACTTTGAACCTCAGATTTGCATATCTAGCCTAGGAAGAAGAAAAAAGTAGTTTTTGCAAGCAAGAACTCCCAGCATAGAATTGATAGATTTTCACATATATGCTTTCTTCACGTATTTTGCTACTTCCTTTTTGCCTGAGTTTCATCATATTCTAGTCCTGCATTGCTTTGTCCCTGCCTGTGTCATTCAAGTTTCTTCTTTATCTCTCAGTTTAAGACACAGTAGACACAGTAGTCTGGCAGTTCATCTGGAACTTTTCCCTGACTGTCTCAGAGAATTGCCTGCATCTGTGCAGCCTGGCTCAGAGCCTGTTTGCATTGGACAGATCTTGTAACTCCTGCCAGAAGGGGCTGGCAACAGACAATAACCTATGTAAGCTTTTTCTCCTTTCCCTTCCTAGAATAGTGCCCAGGCTCCGGTATGAGTAAAGATTTTGGGCCCAAAAATTACAAGTTGACCTTCTAAACAGTGACAGGGTTTGGTGGTAATGACCAAGAACTGGCTCTTCCATCATTCTGCCTCCTCTCACCCCCCATCATTCTGCCTTTTAACTCTGCTGCTAATAACTGGGATCTTGATCAAGTCAGTTAACCTCAGAGAAGGCATTAATATTCCTCTTGATTGGCTGATAGGATGATTAGGAGAGGAAATTTACAAAAGTCCACTGTCTGTATCCTTGGTGAAGACATCCCTGAAGTAAAATAAGATCGGTATCCGTGCCCTTGAGGATGCCCCAGAGTCATTTTCGCTTTTGTTGGCCTGCTAGAAAAGGCCAGATAGGCCCTGTTCTGTGTCTGTGTCTTTATATAGATAACCATTGATCCAAAGTCCAGGCCTTCACCCTTCACTGCAAGTAAGACTAGATAAATCAGAAATATAAATCTGGAGCAATTTATACTTGCTCCAGAGGATAAGACATTTGCTTTGTACATGGCTGACCCCAGTATTTCCAGCATCCCATGTGGTCCCCAGAGCACTGTCAGGAGTAATTTCTGAATGCAGAGCCAGGAGTATCTACTGGGTGTGACTCAATAAAGGCATAAATGGTCTTGGCTAGAGAGAAAGCAGAAAATTTTACTATCAGAGGATTGGGGGCAAAGGTGTACTTTTTCAGAGAGATAGTACAATGAGTAGGACATTTGCCTTGCATGTGGTTGGCCCTGTTTTGATCCCTGAGCATACTAGAGTGATCCTTTAGTGCAGAGCCAGGAGTAAGCAAGCTCTGACAACCACCATGTGTGGCTCAAAAACAAAAAAATGTAATTTTCCTGGGGCCGGAGAGATAGCATGGAGGTAAGGCATTTGCCTTGCCTGCAGAAGGTTGGTGGTTCGAATCCTGGCACCCCATATGGTCCCCCGAGCCTGCCAGGAGTGATTCCTGAGCGTAGAGTCAGGAGTAACTCTTGAGTGCTGCCGGGTGTGACCCAAAAACCAAAACAAAAATATGGTTTTTTTTCCCAAAAGAAAGACAGTGTTGGGGCCCGGAGAGATAGCACAGCGGCGTTTGCCTTGCAAGCAGTTGGTTCGAATCCCGGTGTCCCATATGGTCCCCTGTGCCTGCCAGGAGCTATTTCTGAGCAGACAGCCAGGAGTAACCCCTGAGCACCGCCGGGTGTGGCCCAAAAACCAAAAACAAAAACAAAAAAAAACAAGAAAGACAGTGTTGTAAGTTTTAATAATATTAGGATTAATATCTAGGGGCCGGAGAGATAGCATGGATGTAAGGCATGGATGTCGGTAGTTCGAATCCCGGCATCCCCTGAGCCTGCCAGGAGCGATTTCTGAGCATAGAGCCAGAAGTAACCCCTGAGTGCTGCCGGGTGTGACCCAAAAACCAAAAACGAAAAAAAGAATTGATATCTAATAATATTAGTAATATTAGAATTGATATCTATGATTCAGTTCAACTTAACCTTAGAGTTGATCATTGAACCTGATCCCTAATCTATCACAGTATATTTAAGGAAAGGAGAAAGGTAAAAGGGCAGAGTGCCATATCTAAAATTGGAAAGTTAAATTCCTTAAGGACCTGCATACAGCATATTCTTCTTTATCTCATAGCAGAACCACTAGTCAGCAATTATCCCAGTTTCCTTGTATCTCAAAGAGACAGTTCCAGAGAGCATGTATCCCAGTGCTTATGGGTCCCCAGATGGATCAAGCCCCCAGATGCCCACAGCAGTAATCCATGTATTGATTAACTCATCCTTGGCATTTTCCTCTCCAACTCACTTGTCTCAGGCATCCAAATTAAGGAGAATGGGATTAACTGGGTCAAAGTGAAAGTAAGCATTATTTACTTTGTTGTAGTTGTGCTTTGGAGGCCTCAGGAGCTACTCCAGTGCTTGCTAGGAGGTGCTCAGGGGACCACTCAGAGCTAAGGACTGAATCAGGAGCTACTGTATGCAAAACATGTACACTAGCTTTTTGAACTATCTCCCAGCCCATTTAGAATCTTACCCACATGTATGAAGGATTGATACAGACATGAGAGTTCTACAATAATGACAAATACCCAAATGATAAACTTTTGGAACTTAGCTTTTTGAACTATCTCCCAGCCTATTTAGAATCTTACCCACATGTATGAAGGATTGATACAGACATGAGAGTTCTACAATAATGACAAATACCCAAATGATAAACTTTTGGAACTTCTCAGTATCAAAATGTATACTTTTTTCTTTACTTACCCTTGAAATAAAACAAAATTCCTAAACAAAATAACCCTGTCTTTTATAACCTATCACAAGGTTATTTACAGTGATGGGCAAAGAGACCATGAAGGTGCTATGCCACTTTCTCAAAGGTCTTTATCCAGAAATAGCAAATATAATTTCCTCCCTCTATTGCATGGTGACAGTTATCTTTTGCCTTGATAACAAACGCATTTTTCCTTGATAGCATTAATTTATCAGAATCAGGACTACTCTTCAAAGCCATTCATTATAATCCACTATAATCAGAGATATGCAAGTAAAGTTTACAATAGGTCTCCAGGACTAAAAGTTTGGAATTGCAGCATTTGTGAATTTTTTTAAATATCACTCTGTGGCCTATTTAAAGCTACTGAATATAGCAATGAGAAAAAATACTCTGTGGTATGTGGAACAACAGTCCTCTAGATGTCCATCTCCTACTCTGGAACCTGTGATTAAGTTTCCTTAAATGGCAAAAGGGTCTTTGCAGATCTGCTTAAATGAAGGGGTTTAGAAATAGGGGAAATTATCCAGGTAGGCCCAATATAATAATATAGATCCTTATAAGGGAGACGGGAAAGCAATTGTATCAGTCAGAAAAGAGATGTGACAAGGATAGCAGAAGTCTTAGTGATACCACAAAGGAATGTGGACAGCTTCTAGAATCCATAAAGAGCAAGAACATTTTCCCAAGAGTCTCTAGGAGCAACACAGTTGTGCTAATACCTTGGCTTTGACCATATAAAACCCATTTCCATTTCTGATCTCCAGGAATGCAAGCGAATAAATTTGTATTGTTTTGAGCCACTGAGATTCTAATAATTTTGATAATAATTGTGATAGCAGCAATAGAAAACTAATATACACCCACAACTGACTCCTACAAGTCTCTATAAACTGGACAATGCACCCTACTGAACTGAATTAGCCTTTTTTCTTCCATCTATTCAACTATTAGGACAAGTAGGCCAATGGTAGTCTTAGAATTCAGTGATTTTAATGTCTTCAATACTCCTTTGGTTGTTGGAATTTGTAAAGTCAAGGATGTGTACTGGGGCTCTCTCCAGAGACTCTTGAACATTATTACTCACTTCCCTTCTTTTTTATTTATTGATTGATTAATTGCTTTGGGGCCATACCCAGTGATGCTCAGGGGTTACTCCTATCTCTGTGCTCAGAAATTGCTCCTGGCAAGCTCGAGGGACCACACGGGAAGGCAGGAATTGAATCGAATCTTTCCTAGGTCAGCCGCATGCAAGGCAAATGCTTACTGCTGTGCTTTCACTCTGGCCCCTCACTTCCCTTCTTATCCTCTCTTTCCTTCCTCAGAATTTCCAAAAAAACACCTGTTTTTACTTCAAAATGTTGTGAAGAGCCATACTCAAAACCATAGGAATATCAAATACATCTTCAATTATGTGGAACTGAATTGATCACTCTCACACTCATATTCTAGATTCTATTATGTCTAGGAGTGAAATACGTGCACACATTTCTTTTTTTTTTATTTAAACACCTTTATTACATACATGATTGTGTTTGGGTTTCAGTCATGTAAAGAATACCACCCATCACCAGTGCAACATTCCCATCACCCAATGTCCCAAGTCTCCCTCCTCCCCACCCGACCCCCGTCTGTACTCTAAACAGGCTCTCCATTTCCCTCATACATTCTCATTTTTAGGACAGTTCAAAATGTAGTAATTTCTCTTACTAAACTCATCACTCTTTGTGGTGAGCTTCCTGAGGTGAGCTGGAACTTCCAGCTCTTTTCTCTTTTGTGTCTGAAAATTATTATTGCAAGAATGTCTTTCATTTTTCTTAAAACTCATAAATGAGTGAGACCATTCTGCATTTTTCTCTCTCTCTCTGACTTATTTCACTCAGCATAATAGATTCCGTGTACATCCATGTATAGGAAAATTTCATGACTTCATCTCTCCTGACAGCTGCATAATATTCCATTGTGTATATGTACCACAGTTTCTTTAGCCATTCGTCTGTTGAAGGGCATCTTGGTTGTTTCCAGAGTCTTGCTATGGTAAATAGTGCTGCAATGAATATAGGTGTAAGGAAGGGGTTTTTGTATTGTATTTTTGTGTTCCTAGGGTATATTCCTAGGAGTGGTATAGCTGGATCGTATGGGAGCTCGATTTCCAGTTTTTGGAGGAATCTCCATATCGCTTTCCATAAAGGTTGAACTAGACGGCATTCCCACCAGCAGTGGATAAGAGTTCCTATCTCTCCACATCCCCGCCAACACTGTTTGTTCTCATTCTTTGTGATGTGATGCACACATTTCTTAAATTGGTGCTCATGTGACTACCTCTTTTGCATCAGTCATTGCTATGGTTACTCAGAGCAGATGGAAACTGATAGGTCAAAGTTTTTTTCCTCCAAGTTTATCTTTCTTCTGCCCCAGGAATTTCCTCAGAAATTCACCTCCTGGGATGCCTGGAAGAATGTACCTTCTGGACAGTCATTTTATATGGTATATCAAACAGAAAGTGTTAATGTTTGTTTTGGGACCACACATGATAGTGAGTTCTCAGGAGCTAGTCTGTATCGGGGCTTGCTCCTAGCAGTACTCAGGGAATATTGCAGTGTTGGGAATTGAACCTGGGTCTCCCTCATGCAAAGCAGACACTCAACTCATTGAACCATTTCTTCAGTAAGAACGTGCCAACTTTTTTTGTGTGTGTCTTTTTTCGGTGGGGGTCACACCCAGCAGTGTTCAGAGGGTACTCCTGGCTCTGCACTCAGAAATCACTTCTAGCAGGCTCGGGGGACCATATGGGATGCTGGGAATTGAACCACCATCTGTCCTGAGTCGGCTGTATGCAAAGCAAACGCCCTACCACTGTGCTATCTCTCCGGCCCCACAGTGTCAATTTTCTTTTTTTTTTTGGTTTTTGGTTTTTGGGTCACACCCAGCAGCACTCAAGGGTTACTTCTGGCTCAGAAATCACTCCTGGTAGGCTCAGGGGACTATGGGATGCCAGGATTCGAAGCACTGTCCTTCTGCATGCAAGGCAAATAAATATTCTACTTCCATGCTATCTCTCCAGACCCCTCAAAGTGCCAACTTTTGAGAATGCACAAAAATTAACCAGCAATGGGAAACCCTTGAACAATAAAGGTCAGAAGTGGTAACTACTCTCTTCCTTCCCTTGATTGGACAATTAAGATACACATTCTACACTATCTTGGAGTATCTTTAGAATTGAGTCCCATATACCCAAAGTGGTGACCCTCTGTACCATTCACCCTGGAATTGACTTTCCTAGATTACCTGTTTTACTCTTCCTAATCTAAATTCCCGTTTTCTGAGATCACTTCCCAAAATAAATGACCTATTTACAAGGCTCTACTTTGGGGGTAAGTAAAGCTAAAAGGTTTGGTGGTAGAAGTAATCCAAGAAAACAAGGGACACATGGAGTCCAAAGATCACACTGCATGGTGCCTAGAGCACTGTCAGGAATGACCATGAGAACTGACCTTAGGAAAGCACCTGGGTGTCATTCCCTAAAAAAACCCAAACCCAGGGCCGGAGAGATAGCACAGTGGTAGGGCATTTGCCTTGCAAGCAGCTGATTCAAACAGATAGTGGTTAGAATCCCGGCATTCTATATGGTCCCCTGTGCCTGCCAGGAGCAACCCCTGAGCACTGCCATGTGTGACCCAAAAACAAAATAAGACAAAACAACAACAAAAGAAAACAACCAAAACCCTTAGAATAAAAAGAAAACTACAGGATTTTGAATGAGATTTCAAAACTGAATTAGCTTCAGGATTTCACTCTTGGTGGTAAGTGGAGTAGAGAAAACCCTTGAAATGCAGTAGTTTCATATTAAAATTGTTACCAATGGGGGACAAAATAAGACAAAAATAAAATGGTTACCAATGAAATATTGTTTTTTTGGGGGGGGGCACTCAGGGATTACTCCTGATTCTGTGCTCAGGAATTATTCCTGATGAGTTTAGAGGACCAAATGGGATGCCAGGGATCAAACCCAGGTTGACCATATGCAAGGCAAATGCCCTATCCTCTTTACTACTGCTCTGATTCACCAATGGAATATTGTGAAGTGGTTTATAAGAAAATGAAAGCATTGTTTTAAGAGTAATGGCAGGGGCCTGGAGAGATAGCACAGCGGCGTTTGCCTTGCAAGCAGCTGATCCAGGACCAAAGGTGGTTGGTTTGAATCCCGGTGTCCCATATGGTCCCCCGTGCCTGCCAAGAGCTATTTCTTTTTTTTTGTTTGTTTTTGGTTTTGGTTTTTGGGCCACACTCAGCGGTGCTCAGGGGTTACTCCTGGCTGTCTGCTCAGAAATAGCTCCTGGCAGGCACGGGGGACCATATGGGACACCGGGATTTGAACCAACCACCTTTGGTCCTGGATCGGCTGCTTGCAAGGCAAACGCCGCTGTGCTATCTCTCCGGGCCCAGGAGCTATTTCTAAGCAGACAGCCAGGAGTAACCCCTGAGCACTGCCGGGTGTGGCCCAAAAACCAAAAAAAAAAAAAAAAAAAGTAATGGCAGTATTAGAATTACCTGGGGTTATGGTTTTATAGCAATTGTAGTGTTAGCTGATCTTTATTAGTAATTTTTAAATTTCTTGTTTTTTTTTGTTTTTGTTTTTGTTTTTGGGTCACACCTGGTGGCACTCAGGAGTTACTCCTGGCTCTGTGCTCAGAAATCGCTCCTGGCAGGCACGGGGGACCATATGGGACGCCGGGATTCGAACCACCGTCCTTCTGCACGCAAGGCAAACGCCTTACCTCCATGCCATCTCTCTGGTCCCATTAGTAATTTTTGAAAATTATAGGATCTGGGACCAGAGAGATAGCATGGAAGTAAGGCATTTGCCTTGAGTGCAGAAGGTCGGTGGTTTGAATCCCTGCATCTCATATGGTTCCCTGTGCCTGCCAGGAGCGATTTCTGAGCGTAGAGCCAGGAGTAACCTCTGACCACTGCTGGGTGTGACCCAAAAACCAAAAATAAATAAATAAATAAACAAACAAACAATTCATTTAAAAAAAAAAGAAAAAGAAAATTATAGGATCAAGGCTGGGAGGATAGAGTGGTGGGTTGGGGGCTTGTTTTGCAGGCAGCCAGCCCAGGTTTGATCCCCTGCACCATATATGATCCCCTGAGTTTAACAAGAGTGATCTCTGAGCTTGGTCAGTAATAATCACTGAGCACTGCTGAGTTTGGTACACAGTGATTATACAAACAAATATGGGATCACAGTATCTATCAAGACAAAAATCAACCATGAATTGTGATACACTGAACTTAATTTAATGAGAAACAAGTTGGGTCCAGAGAGATAGAACGCCGTTAGGGTGTTTGCCTTGCACGCAGCCTATTCAGAATGGATGGTGGTTCGAATCCCGGCATCCCAAATGGCCCCCCATGCCTGCCAGGAGTGATTTCTGAGCTCAGAGCCAGGAGTAACTTTCTGAGCGCCGCTGGGTGTGACCCCCAAAAAAGAGAAACATGTTTTTTATTTGTGTATTATTTTTATTATTATAGTTTATGTAAATGTTGATAGTATTGACATTTATCACTGAGATGTACACAGTTGCCACACATCACTTATTAGATTGTCCAAGACCCTCCACCAATGGCAATATCATTTCCAGTCCACCTTGTCATTCCCCTGCACTAAATTTCTTTCTTTCTTTCTTTCTTTCTTTCTTTCTTTCTTTCTTTCTTTCTTTCTTTCTTTCTTTCTTTCTTTCTTTCTTTCTTTCTTTCTTTCTTTCTTTCTTTCTTTCTTTCTTTCTTTCTTTCTTTCTTTCTTTCTTTCTTTCTTTCTTTCTTTCTTTCTTTCTTTCTTCTTCCTTCTTTCTTCTTCTTCCTTCCTTCCTTCCTTCCTTCCTTCCTTCCTTCCTTCCTTCCTTCCTTCCTTCCTTCCTTCCTTCCTTCCTTCCTTCCTTCCTTCCTTCCTTCCTTCCTTCCTTCCTTCCTTCCTTCCTTCCTTCCTTCCTTCCTTCCTTCCTTCCTTCCTTCCTTCCTTCCTTCCTTCCTTCCTTCCTTCCTTCCTTCCTTCCTTCCTTCCTTCCTTCCTTCCTTCCTTCCTTCCTTCCTTCCTTCCTTCCTTTCTTTCTTTCTTTCTTTCTTTTCTTTTTCGCCACACTGGTGACGCTCAGGGGTTATTCTTGGTTATGTGCTCAGAAATCGCTCCTTGCTTGGGGGACCATATGGGACACCGGGGATCGAACCCAGGTTCATCCTGGGTCAGTTGCGTGCAAGGCAAACAACCCACCGCTGGCTGTGCTATCGCTCAGGCCCCAAATTTATCTTTCTCTTTCCCTACCTTCTGTGCAAAAAATATGGTTGTTTCTGGAAATTTAATCTCAATTTTTGATTTGTTTTTTGGGGAGGAGCACCCAGCAGTGCTCAGGGTTTATTTCTGGTTCTGCATTCAGGCTTGGGGGACCATCTGGAATGCTGGGGATTGGACCCAGGTTTGCTGCATAGAAGGCAAATGCCCTGCCTGCTGCCCTCAAATCTCCTTGCTCTTTCCTAAAGTTCTTTATTTCCTTGCTCTTTCTCTTGTTTATTGTCTTTAGTTACAATCTTATGATCATTCCATTCTCTTTAATGGAACAGTCATCTTTCTATTTTGTTTAAGGTTTCTAAACTTCAAATATTCAGGACATTGGACAGTATGTCATGAAAGTGCCACAAGATGGCAGTCTTGCTAATTTTAGCTGTACTGAATTCAATAATTCACCCTTCCAACTGGAGTAGGAAGGTCTTCTAGTCAGAAGTTAAGCTTATTTAACCTTATTGCCAAGAGCAAGGTGAATACTGTGTATTTTATTTTATTTTTTTACTGTGTATTTTAATATACAATTTTGGAAAATACTTTTGAACATTAAGTATAACTTTGCAGACAAGACACTGAGGTTTAACATGGTTAATTGTTGAAAATGATTAATTTACCAAAAGTCAGGACCTAGATCTCACACCGGAGACCTCACTCCAAAGAAAATTTTCTTTCTAATATATAAATAAATTTCAAGCTATAATAGTATTAAGGTTTTGTTTTGGGGGGGCCTGAGCATGAAGGTAAGGCTTTTGCCTTTCATGCAGAAGGTCATTGGTTCAAATCCTGGCATCCCATATGGTCCCCTGTGTCTGCCAAGAGCAGTTTCTGAGCATAGAGCCAGGAGTAACCCCTGAGCACTGCCAGGTGTGACCCATAAAATAAAAACCAGGTGTATCCCCAAAATAAAACAAAATAAAAAGTCCACAATGTGTTGCTAACAGAAGTTCGTATGGTTAAAGAGGCCCGAGAGATAGTACAGTGGCTAGGGCATGTGTCTTCATACAGCTGATTCAATCTCCAGCATCCCATATGATCCCCTCAAGCCGTCCAGAGTGTCTTGAGTGCAGAACCAAGAGTAAACCCTGAACATGCTAAATGTGTAAAAAAAGAAGGGGCTGGAGCCTTGGCATAGCACTGGGGTGTTTGCCTTGCATGCAGCTGACATAGACAGATCATGGTTCGATTCCCTGGTGTCTGATATGGTTCCCCCAAGCCAGGAGCGATTTCTTTTTTTTTGGGGGGGGGTCACATACGGCAGTGCTTAGGGATTACTTCTGGCTCTACGCTCAGAACTCGCTCCTGGCAAACTTGGGGGACCATATGGGATACAGGGATTTGAACCACCATCCCTCTGCATGCAAGGCAAATGCCCTACCTCCATACTATCTCTCCAGTCCCCCCAGGAGCGATTTCTGAGCACACAACCAGGAGTGGACCCTGACAATCACCAGTGTGGCCCAAAACCCAAAAAAAAAAAAAAAAATAGAAGAAGTTCACAAGGTTAAGGAAATACAGCAGAGTGAATAGGCTTAATCTGAGGAGATTAGAGCAGACTGCCTTGAGGAAATGCTAATTAATCTTTGATGAGTAAGAGCCAGACCTAGAGAACCAAGAAGGGATCTGTGAGAGCAAGTATGAAAGGCCCTTGGGGCTAGAGAGGTAGCACAGCAGTAGGGCATTTGCCTTGCAAGCAGCTGACCAGGACTGACGGTGGCTCGAATCCAGGCATCCCATATGGTCCCCGAGCCTGCCAGGAGCAATTTCTGAGCGAAGAGCCAGGAGAAACCCCTGAGCATGGCCAGTGTAACAAAAAAAAAAAAAAAAAAGTATGAAGGCTCAAAGATAAAATGGGTTCAAAGGATTGAATGAAAAAAATTCCAGTAGCTGGGTCACAAATTTAATAGATTCTGATGTGAAGTGGAGTAAGATTGAAAGACAGTATGGCCAAGTCTATGTAAGATACTTCAGAGCTCTTAAGGAGACATTGAAAGAGTATTTTCTGGGGCTGGAGAGATAGCACAGAGGTAAGGCATTTACCTTTCATGCAGAAGGATGGTGGTTTGAATCCCAGCATCCCATATGGTCCCCCGTGCCTGCCAGGAGCGATTTCTGAGGAGAGAGCCAGGAGTAACCCCTGAATGCTGCCGCTTATGACCCCAAAACCAAAAAAAAAAAGGGTATTTTTTCTTAGAAGGATCTTTCCTTCACCTTCGTTGTTGCACCTTTTCAACACACTTAGTTGACATGCTCCTTGAGGATTGCATAGCTAGTTGCAGTGATCACATACGTTTGGTTGTTGTGTGCCAGAGATCACACACTAAGTTGCTGTACTGAAATCCAGGTAGCATTAAAAAAAAAATCCAAAAAAGCCGAAGGTTGAGGCTAGAAAAACAATGCAGTAGATAGGGAACTTGCCTTGCACTCAGGTTTGACTTTTGGCACCACATGGGGTCTCCCAAGCACTACCAGAAGAAATTCCTGAGCACTGATTGAGCCAGAAGTAAGAACCTAAGAAACTCTGGTTGTCGCCAGAAAACAAAGTAATCTGAGGGAGAAAGTTTCAAAAAAAACTGTGGAGGGACTAGAGAGATAGTATAGCTGGTAGGAGTTTGCCTTGTATGCAGTCAACCTGAGTTTGATTTCTAGCACCACATATGGTCCCCTGAGTATAGAGCTTAGAGTAAGTTCAGAATACTGCGAAGTGTGTCCTAAAAACAAAGACAATGGGTATCTATTCTAAATGCAAAGGAATAATTAATTTTTAAATTTTTTATCTGTTTATTTGTTTAGATTTTGGGTCACACCTGTCAGCAATCAGAGACTACTGCTGGCTCTGTGCTCAGGAAACCAAGTGGGGGCCAGGATTGAACCTGGGTCTTCAGCATGTAAAGTATGTGATTAGTCAGTAGAACTATCTCTCCAACACTCAAAAAATTTTTTTTGGTGTTTGGGCCACACATGGTGATGCTCAGGGGTTACTCCTGGTTCTATATTCAGGAATTATTCTTGGTGATGCTCAAAGGATCGTATGGAATGCTAGAGATCAAACTTGCAAGTTTGTGCAAGGCAAGTGCTTACCCACTGTGCTATCTTCAGCTCCTCAAAAAAAAAAATGGGGAGGAGGCGTGTCTTGTAATGTTCCTGGGTTACTTTTGGCTCTGCAATTAGAATCACTCCTGACTGTGCTCAAGATGAGATGCTGGGGAGAAAACCCAGGTGAGCCACATGCAAGGCTCTTCCTCAAAAAATATTTTTATTTTTGTTTTTTTTGTTTTTTGTTTTTTTGTTTTGTTTTTTTGTTTTTGGGCCACACCCGGTAACGCTCAGGGGTTACTCCTGGCTATGCGCTCAGAAGTCGCTCCTGGCTTGGGGGACCATATGGGATGCCGGGGGATCGAACCGCAGTCCTTCTAAGGCTAGCGCAGGTAAGGCAGGCACCTTACCTCCAGCGCCACCGCCCGGCCCCTTATATGTTTTTGTTTTGTTTTGTTTTGTTTTTTTGAAAAATATTTTTAAAGATGTAAAGTGATTATTGTATTTGGAAACTTGGTGGTCATAAATAACATAATCAAACAATTTTGCAGAGACAGAGTAGGAAAAAACTGGATGGAGTGGGATAAGAAGTAGAGGTAAAAAGATGGAGTTAAAACTATAGACCTTTCCAAAGTGTTTGCTTTGAACAGAAAAAGACAAAAGGAATTGGAGAGAGAAACCTCACCCTGTGGACATTTCTTTATTGGTCATGTAGCAGTATTTTTCACACACACACACACACACACACACACACACACACACACACACACACACACACACACACCGCCTGTTTTTAATTGAACAACATGATTTACTAAGTTGTTCATAATGCAGTTGTTTCAGGCATCAAATGTACAAACAACAATATGTTTGTACCACTACCACTAATGTGACTTCCCTCCTCCAGTGCCCAAGTTTCCCACCCACCACCCTGGCCTGCCCCCTTGCAGGCACAAATTTACTTCATTCACATTGTTTGTTCCAACAAAGGCAAATGGAATTATCAAAACTTAGATCACTGAAAGTCAATTTGAAATAATTGTTATATCTCTCAGTGGTATTTCTAAAGTCATTATCAAAGGATTTACTGTGCTGTGGTTGGTGCTAACTGAGCCTTCTCTATTACCAGTCAGTCTCACTGAACTTGATGGTTTTCTATGCCACTTTCCCATCACTCATCAGATTTACAGACATCCTACTGGCTGACACTACTGTGGAATTCTGGGGCCGGAAAAATAGCATAGAGGTATGGCGTTTGCCTTTTATGCAGAAGGACGGCGGTTCGAATCCCATATGGCATCCCATATGGTCCCCTGTGCCTGCCAGGGGCGATTTCTGAGCATAGAGCTAGGAGTAACCCCTGAGCACTGCCGGGTGTGACCCCCCCCTCAAAAGAAAAGAAAAGAAAAGAAAAGAAATTTTGAGGAGTCGCATGGATACAGTCCATGATCTATAGATCTGGATGGCCACGTGTGATTTCACAGTCTATGATTTATAGATCTGGAACAAATTTGGTGACTTGACAATTTGATAAAGTTAAGTTGCAGAGATAGGCCATTTCTTATGAAAGTTTCTTGTGTGTTTGTTGTTGTTTTTGTGTTTGATTTTGGGGCCACACTGGTAGGACTCTTCAACTTTTAACTTTTATCTCTCAGATTTTCAAAACAATAAAGTTCTTTGTTTTAGGGTTTTTTTTGTGTGTGTTTTTGTTTGTTTGTTTATTTTTTTGGTCATATCCAGCAGTGCTCAGAGATTACTCCTGGCTCTATGCTCAGAAATCGCTCCTGGCAGGTTCAGAGGAACATATGGGATACTGGGATTCGAACCACTGTCCTTCTGCATGCAAGGCAAACGCCTTACCTCCATGCTTTATCTCTGGCCCCTGTAATGTTGTAGTTTTAGTTCCACCCTGTGATCATTTTTTCTACAAGAAAATTGCATTTTCAGAATTTTCAGAGGGCAATAAGATAGCTCAATAGACAGGAGTGCATAATTTGCATACTGGAGTCCTGAGTTAAGGCCAGCACTGTCTGGTTCCTTGAGTACTGAAGGAGCAACCCCCAACTATTGATTTATTTATTAGGTTTTTTGGGGGGTGGGTCACACCTAGCAGTTCTCAGGGCTTACTCCTGACTCTGGAATCACTCCTGGCAGGCTCTGGATTACATATGGGATACCAGGGATTGATCCAGGGTCAGCCACATGCAGTCCCACAATACCCAAAAATTGATATTCCCTTGAGTTACTACTGGGTATGACCCAAACAAACCAAACAAAATAAGGAACATTTTAGTGGGTACTTGCCTTGCATGTAGTTGATCTGGGTTCAATCACTGGCACCCCATAAGATCCTCTGAACTTGCTAGGAGTGATCCCTAATCTCAGAGCCAGGAGCAAACTCTGAACACCACTATGTGTGGCCCAAAAACACTGTCCCCCAAAAAATATTTTTTTAAGATTTAAGAAACAAAATAAAAAATTTAAAAAAGTAATTCTGAAATAAATTCTTCTTTACCTTAGGTTGGACAAACTGCTGTGAAATAACATCCTTAAGATTTTGGGAAGCTGCCATGCCTGCCAGGAGCAATTTCTCAGTGCAGAGCTAGGAGTGACCCCTAAGCACTGCCGGGTGTGACCCAAAAGCCAAAAAAAAAATAAAAAAATTGGGGGGAGCTGGGAAGAAGTCTGAAAGGGATGGAGCACATGCCTTGTATGAAGGAATCTGGGGTTTAATCCTTGACACCAAATAGGCCTCCAACCATTAGTATCTATGTTCCCAAGTAGATAAATAAATATTTGAAGATTATAGTATTGTGCACTCCAATCATAAAATATTACTAAATTATGAAGTATGGGGCTGAAGAGATGGCATGGAGGTAAGGTGTTCGCCTTGCATGCGGAAGGACGGTGGTCTGAATCCCAGCATCCCATATGGTCCCCCGAGCTGCCAGGAGTGATTTCTGAGTAGAGAGCCAGGAGTAACCCCTGAGTGTTGCCAGGTGTGACCCAAAAACAAACAAAAAATTATAAAGTATAGCTACATTACTTATTAAATATGAACTTCATTTAAAAGTTATTTTTTTACTTTGGGCCATTCATAGCAGTATCCAAAGAGATTATGTGATCCCAGGGATGGAACTTAGGTTTCTCACATCCAAAGCATGTGTTGATGTGCATTGAACTATCTCCTAGGCCCTAACTTAACTTTTAAATACTGTGTGTCTTGAATTTTATTTATTTATTTTTGCCGAAAAGTAATTTTAGAATAATTTGCTACTGGAGAGACTAATATTTAAGCCTAGTAAATCCTAATCCCAAGTAGATAGAGGTTTCATTGAGATATCACTTACATACCATACAAGAAAATCCATTCAAGTATACAACTCAATGATTTTCAGTAGACTCACAGAACTGTAAAACCTTCACCACAATTAATTTTAGAACAAGTTTATCACTCCAGAAGGGACCAATGGCCCATTAGTGGTCTTTTTCTATCTCTTCACAACTGTCACTGCCTAGCCACAAGCAGTCACTCAACTACATCCTGTCTCTGTGGATTTGCCTTTTTGGGCATTTCATATCAATAGAACCATGCAAACCATATGTAGTCTCCTTTATATTCAATAGTCTGTTTTAGAGTTTAAAACACACCGAGACTGGAGAGATGACTTAAAGAGCTAGAGAACATGCTAGAGATCAATTCCCAGCTTTGTTTGCTCCCAGCACTGCTGGGTGTGCCCCCTCCCCAATTTTTTTTGTTGTTTTTGGGCCACACCTGTTTGATGCTCAGGGGTTACTCCTGGCTAAGCATTCAGAAATCGCCCCTGGCTTGGGGGGACCATATGGGACGCCGGGGGATCAAACCGAGGTCTTTCCTTGGCTAACGCTTGCAAGGCAGACACCTTACCTCTAGCGCCACCTCGCCAGCCAATATTTAGAGGCTAGAGAAATAGCTCAACAGGCTAAACACATGCTTTGTATTCAGGAAGCCTGGGCTCAATCCCCTGAACTGCATAGTTCTTGAACACTGTGTTTGAGAAGCTCCCACGTACCTTTGGTACGTCCTCAAAGTAAAACAACAGCAAAACCCCCAATAATTTATATTTTTTGTTTTGCTTTTTCTGTTTTGTTTTGTGGATATACCCAATGATGCTCAGGGATTAGTCCTGACTCTGTGCCCAGAAATAATTTCCCAAACAAAAAGAAAAAAAAGAAGGAAGCTCTAGAGTCTCAGAAGAATGGATGATCTCTGAAAAAAAAAAGGGAGGGGGAATATGTCAATTATAAAATATTCATACATTTTAGCTGAAAAAACTCATGAATTCAGTTTACTATTAACCATACACCACGATATTGTCAATTATTTTATATCACATTAGTAAAGAAAAAGTAGTATCATCTCCTGTTTAAGATATCACAGATAGTTTACAGAGATGGCAGAAGAGGGAGATCTGAAACAAAAGTCAGTTTTAAAGACTTTATTTAATTTATTTAGAAAATTTTAACCATAGTAGAAGATATGTGTTTTCACCAAGGATTTATTTGGAAACACTGACTAGAGCAGAATGTCCTCAAACTTTTAAACATGGGGCCAGTTTACTGTCCCTCAGACAGTTAGAAGGCCAGACTATAGTTTAAAAAAAAAACAACTCTGAGCAAATTCCTTTGTACACTGCACATATTTATTTTGAAGTAAGAAACCAAAACAGAAACAAATGCAATATTTAAAATGAAGAACACGTAAAGTTAAATGAACAAACTTACCAGTATTTTAATGGGAATTATGGGCATGCTTTTGGCAGGCCATAGTTTGAGGACCCCTACTCGAGAGTGAGAGGAAGAGTTAAGAGACAGAAAGTCGGGCCCGGAGAGATAGCACAGCGGCGTTTGCCTTGCAAGCAGCCGATCCAGGACCAAAGGTGGCTGGTTCGAATCCCGGTGTCCCATATAAGCCGGGTGTGGCCCAAAAACCGAGAGAGAGAGAGAGAGAGAGAGAGAGAGAGAGAGAGAGAGACAGAGAGAGACAGAGAGAGAGACAGAGAGAGAGACAGAGAGACAGAGACAGAGAGAGAGAGACAGAGAGAGAGAGACAGAGAGAGAGAGAGAGAGAGAGAGACAGAGAGAGAGACAGAGAGAGACAGAGAGAGACAGAGAGAGAGAGAGAGACAGAGAGAGAGAGAAAGTCAGAGAGTACAGCACACATCCCACACATGTGCATTGCAGGCCAGATAAATGTTCTCGGTTCTCGGCAGGCCGCATGTGGTATGCAGGTCATAGTTTGGGGATGCCTGGACTAGACCTTGACCTAAACTTGTTGAGAAACAAGTTGCAAATATCAAAGTATCAGAATTTCCCATGTTGCATTTCTAGACTATAAATGAGTAACAATAATAGCAGAAACTTGGAGTTCTCTATATCTAGAAATTTTAAAACATACTACTAAATTTAAAAAGCATATAATAAAGAAGTTGAGTCCCTCAACTCA
The DNA here is from genome assembly GCF_024139225.1 of Suncus etruscus. NCBI lineage: Eukaryota > Metazoa > Chordata > Mammalia > Eulipotyphla > Soricidae > Suncus > Suncus etruscus. The sequence continues at coordinate 37,640,376 of NC_064853.1, forward strand.
GATATGGTCTCTTGAGCACCGCTCAGGTCACTCCTGAGCACAGAGACAGGAATAGCTCATGAACACTGCAGGATGTGGCCAGAATACTATATACTATAAAATAGAACTGCTTAATTCATAGTCTTGAGTGCTTATTTTATTTTATTTTGGGCCTCATTCATTGTCCTGGAGTGTGGGGGAGCTTGCTCCCAGCAATGCTGAGGGTGGATGTTGTGGTGTCTCCAATCCAACCCAAGCTTCCTGTTTGCAAAGCATGCCCTCTAGCTTTTGAGCTATCTCTTCTGTCTTTGGTGCTTATTTTAGAAAAGATAACCTAAATTTCATTTTTTTATTTTTGGACTCTGGACCACACTTGGCAGTACTCAGGACTTACTCTGGACTTTGTGCTCAAGATTACTCCTGGTGGGGATTATATGTGGAATTAGGGATGGAACAGCCCTACAGGCTGTACTATGACTTTCAAGAGAGGCTAAAATAAAAAGAATTTTTAAGATGTTAATTTTTTTTGGGTCACACCTGGCAGTGCTCAAGGGTTTCTCCTGGCCTTATGCTCAGAAATTGCTCATGGCAGGCACAGGGGACCATATGGAATGCCAGGGTTCGAACTACCGTCATTCAGCATGCAAGGCAAATGCCCTACCACTATATTATCTCTCTGGCCCCAAGATGTTAATTTTTTTTTTTTTTTTTGGTTTTTGGGCCACACCCGGCGATGCTCAGGGGTTACTCTTGGCTGTCTGCTCAGAAATAGCTCCTGGCAGGCACAGGGGACCATATGGGACACCAGGATTCGAACCAACCACCTTAGGTCCTGGATCGGCTGCTTGCAAGGCAAATGCTGCTGTGCTATCTCTCCAGGCCCAAGATGTTAATTTTTTTTAAGAGGGTAGAGGAATAGTATAGGAGGTAAGGCTTTGCATATGGTTGCTTCAGCTATGACCCTAGTTCTAGCCAGGAACAGCCCCTAAGCACTGCTGAGTATTGTTTCCCTCCTCCAAAAAATGAATTCTGATGCTGAATTTAAGGGTAGCTATACAAAGATTTTTCAGGGAGCTTCTGAGCCATATGCAGAATTTCTTTTTTTTTTTCTTTTTCTTCTTTTGTATATCTTTTTTTCTTTTTCTTTTTTGTATATCTTTGTTTAAACAGCTTGATTACAGATATGATTGTAGTTGGGTTTTGGTCATGCAAAGAACACCACCAGTGCAACATTCCCATCACCAATGTCACAGCTCTCCCTCCTCCCTACCCCCACCCTTAGCCTGTACTCTAGACAGGATTCTACTTCCCTCGTTCATTCACATTGTTATGATAGTTCTCAGTGTAGTTATTTCTCTAACTGTACTCATCACTCTTTGTGGTGAGCTTCATGTCGTGAGCTGGTCCTTCCAGCCCTCCTGTCTTTTGTCTCTGAAAATTATTGCAAAAATCTCTTTCTTTTATTTTAAAGGCATTATTTATTCTGCATCTATCTCTCTCCCTCTGACTTATTTTACTCAGCATAATAGATTCCATGTATATCCACGTATAGGAGAATTTCATGACTTCATCTCTCTTGATGGCTGCATAATATTCCATTGTGTAGATGTACCACAGTTTCTTTAACCATTCATCTGTTGAAGGGCATCTTGGTTGTTTCCAGAGTCTGGCTATTGTAAATAGTGCTACAATAAATATAGGTGTGAGGAAGTATTTTTGTATTGTATTTTTATGTTCCTAGGGTATATTCCTAGGAGTGGTATAGCTGGTTCATATGGGAGCTCAATTTCCAGTTTTTGGAGGAATCTCCATATCACTTTCCACAAAGGTTGGACTAGACAGCATTACCACCAGCAGTGAATAAGAGTTCCTTTCTCTCCACAGCAATGCTTATTGCCATTCTTTGTGATGTGCACCAATCTCTGTGGTGTGAGATGGTACCTTATAGTTGTTTTGATTTGCATCTCCCTGATGATTAATTATGTGGAGCATTTTTTCATGTGCCTTTTTGTCCTTTGTATTTATTCTTTGACAAAGTGTCTGTTCATTTCTTCTTCCCATTTTTTGATGGGGTTAGATGTTTTTTTCTTGTAAAATTCTGTCAGTGCTTTGTATATTTTGGATATTAGCCCCTTATCTGATGGGGCTTATCTTATTGAGTGAATAGTTTCTCCCATTCAATGGGATATGCAGAATTTTGAAAGAAACTGACAGAGGTTATCAAGAGACAGATTAAAGACATGGTAGCCATTGACAATGCCAATGAAAATTGTCAGGCTAACAGAACAATGTGAATAAATGAGGGAAGTAGAAAGCCTGCCTCAAATAAAGGCGGGGGGTGGGGTGGGTAGGGAGGTGAGAGATTTGGGGCATTGGTGATGGGAATGTCGCACTGGTGAAGGGGGGTACTCTGTATATGACTGAAACCCAACTACAAGTATGTTTGTAATCAAAATGTATAAAAAAAGACATTAATAAAGAAAAAAAGAAAATTGTCAGGCTATGTCTCTCCCATTAGGGAGAGAGAAAATATCATGGGATTTCTACATGCTTGTAGAAATGTTGGAATATATAGTTCTCCTCCTTGACCATCTTTGCACCTTTATCAACTTCTGATATTTGAATGCAAACTCCGGGAACCAGTTGGATACAATTATCCAATTAGTAGACGTGGTGGACTCCACTAAAGTAGACCATTTGAATTTTGCCTGAGGTGTGGCAAAAGATTCCATTGGGCTAGAGATTATTTCTCGTCTTTTACTGTATCTCTAACAACCACAGAAGGGGTCCAAAACCATCCCTGTAAGTTCAGGGCAAATGTTTTAACGGTGGCTAAATGGGACATTTACGTAGAGACTGCAGGATGTAATCATTTTTGCTCCAGCTCCTGGACCTGCTTCCTGGAGGCCAAGACTTAATCATTCTGTCTCAGGAAACTGAGCCAGGGGCCAATTCCAGGCCCCACAAAATCAGAAAACTTTTTCATCAATTATTCAGTTTCCCAGCCTAGTCCAAGAGGTCTCTATAGCATAAGCTCATTAAAGCCTGCCATTTCAGGAAGCTGTGCCCTCGATATACACTGACCTGAAGAATTAACAATAATACCAGTTCGGAGTCCTTATAAGATAAGATTTGGCATAAAAGTGTCAATTTCTTAAAAAAAAAAAAAACAAACTGTGGGTTTGATAATGTGAAGAAGCAGTCTGACATTTTTTTTGCTTTTTGGGTTTTTTTTTTTTTGGGGGGGGGATCCACACCCGGCAGTGCTCAGGGGTTATTCTTGGCTCCATGCTCAGAAATTGCTCCTGGCAGGCTAGGGGGACCATATGGGATGCCAGGATTTGAACCAATGATGTTCTGCATAAAAGGCAAATGCGTTATCTCCATGCTATCTCTCCACCCCCCCCCTTTTTTTTGTTTTTGGATCACACCCTGTGGTACCCAGGGGTTACTCTTGGCTCTGCACTCAGAAATCATTCCTGACAGGCATGGGAGATCATATGGGATGCCGGAATTCTAACCACTGTTCATCCTGGATCGGCTGTGTGCAAGACAAATGCCCTGATGCTGTGCTATCTCCCCAGCCCCCAGTAATCTGACTCTTTTTTTTTTCAACCCTATCATTTTTATTGTGGCCAAAGTCAATGACAAGTCTTTCAGAGTGATATCTAAGGGACATAAGTGACAATAAATGAGGAGTGATCTCACCACCAGTGTTGTCTTCCCTCCACCCTCGAATAATTAAATTTTGAAGCAGCTCTGAAACACACGGATCAGTGAAAGCCCCTTGGGAGATATATGTGTAGAAAACGTTTTTAGCCTAATTGGTTTCTGTTTACTTATCTAAACAGGGTGCTTTTATTTCCCTGCACGCATCACTTATTTTTAAATGCTCCACATCATCATCATCATCATTACTATTATTTGTCTGGAGGATAATTGCAGCTTGAACTTGGTGTGGATTTATCCGTAGTTTTCTACAATTCGGAAGCCGTTTCCTTTGGATTCTTGGAAGATCAGAATAGGGCAGGGAGGAGGCGATGGTGGTAATTAATACTCGCATTTGGGGTTGGGTGTGTAATTCTTGGTCAGGCAGTGCAGAATGTTTAGCAGCTGACTTCTATACTAGAGGCCCATAGAATCCCCAACTGTGACCATCAGAAATAAATGCCTCTTAGCATTTTGCAATGAAGGGCAGAAAGTATATTTCCATCAGGAATCATTGGGGATAATAGACACCAGCCTTGGAGTCAAATGCATAGAACTTGGGAAATTTCTGTCATTTGCTGGCTTAATCTTGAATTTGCTTCTAGACTTCTCTGTTCATTTCCTCTTTTTTTCTTTTTTTTTTTTGGGGGGGGGGAAGTAATCTGACTTTTAATGATATTTCTTTTTTTGGGGGGTCACACCCAGCTGCTCAGGGGTTACTCCTGGCTCTATGTTCAAAAATCACTCCTGGAAGGCTTGGGGGACCATGTGGGATACTGGGATTCAAACCACTGTCATTCTGCATGCAAATCAAATGCCCTACCTCCATGTTCTCTCCAGCCCCATAATGATATTTCTGTTCATTTGGGAATTATAGATTCGGACTATATTATTGGAAAAATAAAAGTTCTTGTTTTCATGCCCATAGCTTGGACTTTTAAAAAAGGTGAAAACATAGCTCAAATTTTATTATTTTCTTATGTTACGCCTTGCAAATCAGAATGCATCAGGAAAGGGGATTGCAGGAGAGCAAACCCTAAAAAAAAAAAAAAGTACAAACCCTGCTGCTTCTGCTAATCCATTAATTGCCTTTACTGCTGAATTTAAAGAATAAAATCTAATGTTAATCCTTGAAATTCAGGACAGGAAGTTTTCAGGAATGTTCGACTCTGGGACTGAAGTTTCTGTAATTGCTTTAAAACAGTGGCCCTGGGGGCCGGAGAGATAGCATGGAGGTAAGGCGTTTGCCTTTCATGCAGAAGGTCGGGTTCGAATCCCGGCATACCATATCCCCTGTGCCTGCCAGGGGCAATTTCTGAGCATAGAGCCAGGAGTAACCCCTGAGCACTGCCAGGTGTGACCCAAAAACCAAAAATAAATAAATAAACAAACAAACAAAAAAACAGTGGCCCACAATTGGGCTTTGCAGTATATAACTTATAGCCAGGAAGGAATAAGTGGTGTTTTACTCTCAGCATCTGTTTGCCAGAGTGTTAGGCTTTTGAAGTGCTTGGGAACGAAAAATGAACAGGCTGTTTTTCTACCACAGATAGCTCCAGTTTCCATGAACCTCTGGGGGTGCAATTTGCATAAGCAATGGAAGGCAGAATACTGCATCCCTCTTCCAATCCTTCTCATTTCACCAGCTTAGATGTTTGGCCTTGTCGCCCAACCCCACTTCCAGCCTACCAGCTCAGAGGTTTTACCATTTTATTTATTTATTTTTGGTTTTTGGGCCACACCTGGCGACACTCAGCGGTTACTCCTGGCTCTCTGCTCAGAAGTCACTCCTGGCAGGCATGGGAGACCATATAGGATGCTGGGATTCGAACCACTCTTGGTCCCAGGTCAGCCACTTACAAGGCAAACGCCCTACCGCTGTGCTATCTCTCTGGCCCGCCTTTTTATTTATTTATTTATTTATTTATTTATTTATTTATTTATTTATTTAATTAGTTAGTTAGTTTTGGGGGGCCACACCCGACAGCACTCAGGTTACTCCTGGCTCTGCACTCAAGAATTGCTCCTGGAAAACTTGGGGGACCATAGGAGATGCCAGGAATTAAATCCAGGTCCTAGGTCTGCTGCATGCAAGACAAATGCCCTACTGCTGTGCTACCTCTCCAGCCCCATGGTTTTGCCTTTTTAAATAAGGCTACTTTGTTTTCATTTTGGTTTTTGGGCCACCCCCAGAGGAGCTCAGGGGTTACTTCTGGCTCTCTGCTCAGAAATTGCTCCTGGCAGGCAGGCACTGGGAACCATATGGGATGCCAGGATTTGAACCACCTTTGGTCCTGGATTGGCTACTTGCAAGACAAATGCTCTACCACTGTGCTATCTCTCCGGTGGGACCACTTTGTTAAAGTGCACAGCACCCATTCCAATCAAATGAAAACTGAATATTCCAATATGGATTCCTTAGTGGCCCATAAATAGCACAAAACTAAAGGCAGTAAGAAACTTAGTTGGTGGGCCCGGAGAGATAGCACAGCGGTGTTTGCCTTGCAAGCAGCCAATCCAGAACCTAAGGTGGTTGGTTCGAATCCCGGTGTCCCATATGGTCCCCAGCACCTGCCAGGAGCTATTTCTGAGCAGACAGCCAGGAGTAACCCCTGAGCACTGCTGGGTGTGGCCCAAAAACCAAAAAAAAAAAGAAAAAAGAAAAAAAAAAGAAACTTAGTTGGGCCCAGAGCGATAGCACAGTGGTAGGGCATTTACCTTGCAAGCAGCCAACCCAGGACCAAAGGTGGTTCGAATTCCGGCATCCCACATGGTCCCCTGTGCCTGCAGGAGTGGTTTCTGAGCACAGAGCCAGGAGTAACCCCTGAGCGCTTCTGGGTATGGCCCCAAAACAAAACAAAAACAAAACAAGAAACTTAGTTGACGAGCAGAGCAGCTAAGACTGAGACATATTGAAACCTCCTCTTCTAAATGAAATTTCCCTTTATTTGTAATACAAAAAAATCAGATAGCTGGATATAGTCATTAAAACAGCATGGTATTGGAATAAAGCCAGACCCTCAGATCAGTGGAATTGAGTATTCAGAGAATGTTCCCAGAAATACAATAAATTAATCTTTTAAAAGAGGCTCAACAAATGCAAAATGGAGCAAGGAAAGCCTCTCCAACAAAGGGTGTTGGTACAACTGGTCAGTCACTTGCAAAAGAGAGAACTCAGACCTCCATCTAACACCATGTACAAAGGTCAAATCCAAATGGATTAAAGACCTTGATATCAGGCCTGAAACCATAAGGTATATAGAACAACACATTGATAGATCACTCCATGACATTGAAACTAAAGGCATCTTCAAGGAGGAAACAGCACTTTCCAAACAAGTGGAAGCAGAGATAAACAGATGGGATTATATTAAGCTGAGAAGCTTTTGCACCTCAAAAGAAATAATGCCTAGGATACAAAAGCCACCCATAGAATGGGAGAAACTATTCACCCAATATCCATCACATAAGGGGCTGATATTTAAAATATACAAGGTACTGATAGAACTTAACAAGAAAAAAAATCTAACCCCATCAAAATATAGGGAGAAGACATGAACAGGCATAGTAGCTGTCTCTTTAAATGCTCATAACTAGATTATTCAAGACTTGCTTCAGCAATTACAAGCCTTTTGCAAAGACCTTCTGAGCCAATTTTTTTTTTTTTTGGTGGTTTTCGGGTCACACCCGGCAGTACTCAGGGATTACTCCTGGCTGTCTGCTCAGAAATTGCTCCTGGCAGGCACGGGGGACCATATGGGACACCAGGATTCAAACCGATGACCTTCTGCATGAAAGGCAAATGCCTTACCTCCATGCTATCTCTTCAGCCCCTTCTGAGCCAATTTTATCACTTACATAAGAGCCCATTCTAGCTTCCCAGGGCTGATGGCTCAAGAAAATGAAACTATTGACTGTTTAGTCATGCCGATATTTAAGTCACCTGCAGAAGAACATGAAGTAGTACATAGAAATGTCTGCTGCCTGCATGTGAACTATCATATTCCACAGAGACAAGCCAGACATATTGTCACTAAGTGTACCATTTGCTCGCCTTTGAATAAAAGAACACATGTAACTGGGATCAAATCCTTAGGTTTACAGACAAATGAATTATGTAAAGCAAATGGATATTACACCTGTTGACTTATTTCCAAAGAAATCTTATCTACATATGGTCATTGATCATATGCACACTTTATCTGGGAAACACTAATGATTTCTCAAAGAGACAAAACTATTTTCACCTTGGAGCTGGAGTGGTGGTGCAAGCTGTAAGGCATCTACCTTGCAAGCACTAGCCCAGGACAGACCACGGCTTGTTCCCCCAGCATCCCATATGGTCCCCCAAGCCAGAAGCGATTTCTGAGTGCATAGCCAGGAGTAACTCCTGAGCATCAACGGGTGTGGCCCAAAATCAAAAAACAAAACAAACAAAAAAACTGTTTTTACCTTTATGTTACAGTGTTTTTCTGTCATGAGTTTCCTCCAATCCATAAAAACAGACAATGGCCTTGCCAATACCAGTAAAACTTTTCAATCATTTTGCAAAGTTATATGTTTGCAAATCAAACATAGCACTGAAATAACCTATAATCCACAGTTACCCACTTTGTAGATGGTTCCTCTTGATCTGAAGGATCAGAAATAGTCCTTGAGGGCCCGGAGAGATAGCACAGTGGCGTTTGCCTTGCAAGCAGCCGATCCAGGACCAAAGGTGGTTGGTTCGAATCCCGGCATCCCATATGGTCCCCCATGCCTGCCAGGAGCTATCTCTGAGCAGACAGCCAGGAGTAACCCCTGAGCACCGCCGGGTGTGGCCCAAAAACCAAAAAAAAAAAAAATAGTCCTTGAGTACCACTGGGTATAGCCTCAAACAAACAAACAAACAAAAATGGGGGGGGCAGAAGCAAAGAACAGTCTGTATCTCATAGCAATTTTGAAGTATCAGTAAAATACATTATTCCCTGGGTTAGGACCCTGTCCTGCTTAAGAGTCATTCCCTGATGTGCTGAGCCTTCTGCACTCTTGGTTTTTCTTTTTTTTCTTTCTTTTGTTTGTTTTTGTTTTTGTTTTGGGCCACATCTGGCGGTGCTCAGGGGTTACTCCTGGCTGTCTGCTCAGAAATAGCTCCTGGCAGGCACGGGGGACCATATGGGACACCGGGATTTGAACCAACCACCTTAGGTCCTGGATCGGCTGTTTGCAAGGCAAGCACCACTATGCTATCTCTCCGGGCCCTCACTCTTGGTTTTTCACTTGTCACCTTTTCATAGGAAATGACTCATTTGCTGTATAGATTTCATACATGATTCTTGCCTGTATAAAGTGGAGAGTTCAAAGGGCTCTTAACATTTTAAACTGTCTTGAATGAAGCTGGTGGTGCTTGAATAAACGCTGCTCTCTTCCATGCATATATATTATGGATTTATTTAGCTTCTTAGAAGTTACATCTAAAAATATCAAGATAAATTTCTCTTGATCTTAACCTGAGATTCAGATTTTACAAAGAACATGATTAAGATTCTTAAAAATCTCTCTCTTGGGGCCGGGTGGTGGCGCTGGAGGTAAGGTGCCTGCCTTGCCTGCGCTAGCCTAGGACGGCCCGCGGTTCGATCCCCCGGCGTCCCATATGGTCCCCCAAGAAGCCAGGAGCAACTTCTGAGCGCATAGCCAGGAGTAACCCCTGAGCGTCACAGGGTGTGGCCCAAAAACCAAAAAAAAAAAAAAAAAATCTCTCTCTCGGGGCCTGGCGGTGGCGCTAGAGGTAAGGTGCCTGCCTTGCCTGCGCTAGCCTAGGACGGACCGCGGTTCGATCCCCCGGTGTCCCATATGGTCCCCCAAGCCAGGAGCGACTTCTGAGCGCATAGCCAGGAGTAACCCCTGAGCATCACCGGGTGTGGCCCAAAAACCAAAAAAAAAAAAAAAAAAAAAATCTTGCTTAGTAAAAAAGAGAACCTAAGGGGCATTCTAGTATTCTTTGAAATCACTTCACTTACTTGAGGGGCTCAATGAAACATGTATTTAAAACTTTCTAAAGTTTTAACAGAGTCTTGCAACTGCACTCTTGGCTCCATTGAATCTCATTGAAGCTCCAGAGGCATTCCAGAGTTACTCTTGGCTCTGCATTCACAAATTGCTCCTGACAGGCTCGGGGGACCATATGGGATGCCAGAGATTAAACCTGGGTCCTGAGTCTGTCCCAGGTCAGCTGCGTGCAAGGCAAATGCTCTCCCCATTGTGCTATGACTCCTGCCCCTTTTCTTTTTTCTTCTCTTTTCTTTCCTTGCTTTGCTCTGCTTTTTGTTGCTTTGCTTTGCCTTTTTAATTTGGGGGGGGTGCTTAGGGGTTATTTCTTACTCTGTGCTCAGGGATCACTTTTAGTGATGTTTAGGGGAACCATACTGGTGATTGAACCTAGATCAGCAAGGTGCAAAGCAAATGCCCTATGCACTGTACTATGATTCCAGTCCCAAATCTAAACTACTTTCTGAGAAACGTTTGCTCACTAGGAAGACTTCCCTAAAACAGTATGTCCTTTAAATTCTTCCAGAGAGTTGAACAGTATCCCTTTTACTTTATTTCTCTTTTTCTCCATCTTACTGACAATTTAATGAACCCAGATGGCATGTTAGATATTCTGCTAGAACTCTTAGTCCAGGGTGACTTTCTACTTTGTATTTTACCATAGAACCGTTTTGTTACATCAAAAGTTGCTTTTTGTTCAGTATCCAACGTCATCCTGGGCCAGAGAGAGTACAGCTGGGAATAGGACATTTGCCTTGCACATGGCCAAGCCATGTTCAATCTCTGACACCATATATGGTTCCCCAAGTTCCCTGCCCCTAGGAGTATTCCTGAGCACTGTCAGGTGTGGTTCCCCCCCCCAAAAAAAAAAAACATAACACATAGCAATTTCCTCTTCCTCCTCAAATCTTCACAGATAAGTCTCTTTGTTGTCCTTCTAGCTTCCTGGTCCCAAGCTATAGCCACCATTTTGGGACTTTTGTCACAGCAGGATAACACCTTGGTATCAATTTCTATTGTAATTATCTGCTACTGGCTGTGAATGATCTCATACTTCAGTGGGTGGAAAGGTTCAACTCAGCAATCCTCACATGGGGTTTCTCCTATAATTACCTTCCAATAATGGCTGGAGCTAAAGCAAGCTCTAGACTTGATTTGGCTAAATAATGTCTATTCACTTAACTGGAACTCAATCTTGTCTTTCTACAGGGAGTTTATATGGGGATGTTATTAAGATTGCCTATAGGTGGTCTGTCAATGTGTGCTGAAATTCTCACACCATGGTATCTGAAAGAGAACATATATATTTATATTTATTTTTTATTCATTTATTTAAGCATCATGGTTACAAATAGTTTATGATTGAGTTTCAGTCAAACAATGTAACCCTCTCTCTCTTTTTTTGGGTTTTTGGTTTATGGGCCACACCCAGCAGCACTCAGGGGTTACTCCTGGATATGCACTCAGAAATCGCTCCTGGCAGACACGGGGGACAATATGGTATGCTGGGATTTGAACCAACGTAGGTCCTGGGTCGTCCACTTGCAAGGCAAATGCCCTACCACTGTGCTATCTCTCCAGCCCTGTAACCCTCTCTTAACCAATGCATGCTTCCTGTCATCAATGTCCCCAATTTCCCTCTTACTCTCCCCACTGCTTGTCTCTGGGCAGACATTTCACTTCTCTCTCTCTCTCTCTCTCTCTCTCTCTCTCTCTCTCTCTCTCTCTCCCTCCCTCCCCCTCTCTCTCTCTCCCTCCCTCCCTCCCTCCTTCTTCCTCACTATCTTTCTCTCCCTCTCCCTCTCTCTCCCTCTCCTTTTCCCTCCCTCCCTCCCTCCCTCCCTCCCTCCTCTCTCTCTCTCCCTCCCTCCTTCTTCCTCACTATCTTTCTCTCCCTCTCCCTCTCTCTCCCTCTCCTTTTCCCTCCCTCCCTCCCTCCCTCCTCTCTCTCTCTCTCTCACTCACTTTTCCTTTATTCCCCTTTTTGACACTGTGTTGTTTTTATGGTTTTTTTTTTTTTTGTTTGTTTTTGAGTCACACCTCGAAGCACTCAGGGGTTACTCCTGGCTCCATGCTCAGAAATTGCTCCTGGCAGGCCCCAGGGATTATATGGGATGCCAGGATTCAAACCAATGACCTTCTGCATGCAAAGGAAACACCTTACCTCCATGCTATCTCTCTGGCCCCATGACACTGTGTTTTCTCATTACCATGCATATAACTTTTTTTTTTTTTTTTTTTGGTTTTTGATTTTTGGGTCACACCCGGCAGCGCTCAGGGGTTACTCCTGGCAGGCTCGGGGGACCATATGGGATACCGGGATTTGAACCACCATTCTTCTGCATGCAAGCAAACACCTTACCTCCATGCTATCTTTCTGGACCCACCATGCATATAACTGTATTCACACTTTAAGCACTCTTTTTTTGTCCAGAGCGTTCATTTCCAACTATCATTGTCATAGTGGATCCTTCTCTACCTTAACTGCAATCCCAGCTCTTCGTTGCAAGTTTCCTGCTGGTCCCCTGGTCTTCATGTCTATTGTCTCTGATATTATTACCATACTATCTTTTATTTTTCTTATAGCCCACACATGAGTGAGATTATTCTATGTCTATCCCTGAGAGGGAACATCTTTAAAACAAACAAACAAAATCAATTTATTCTAGGGCTGAAGAGATAAGGAGATATGACACACTTCTGGGGCCAGAGGGGTGGCACGGAGTGGTAAGGCGTCTGAGCATGGAGCCAGGAGTAACCCCTGAGCACTGCCGGGTGTGATCCCCCCCAAAAACACACACACACACACACACACACACAAAAGAACAATAGAAATCACTCTGGCAGGTTCAGGGGACCATATGGGATGCCGGAATTCGAACCACCATCCTTCTGCATGCAGGGCAAACACCCTACCTCCATGTATCTCTCCGGTCCATATCTCCCTGTTTCTTTCTTTTTCTCTTTCTTTCTCTTTTTCTCTTTCTTTCTTTCTTTCTTCTTCTTTCTTTCTTTCTTTCTTCTTTTTCTCTTTCTTTCTTTCTTTCTTTCTTCTTTCTTTCTTTCTTTCTTTCTTTCTTTCTTTCTTTCTTTCTTTCTTTCTTTCCTTCTTTCCTTCTTTCCTTCTTTCCTTCCTTCCTTCCTTCCTTCCTTCCTTCCTTCCTTCCTTCCTTCCTTCCTTCCTTCCTTCCTTCCTTCCTTCCTTCCTTCCTTCCTTCCTTCCTTCCTTCTTTCTTTCTTTCTTTCTTTCTTTCTTTCTTTCTTTCTTTCTTTGTTTTTTGGCCACACCCAGCAATGCTCAGGGGTTACTCCTGGCTGTCTGCTCAGAAATAGCTCCTGGCAGGCACGGGGGACCATATGGGACACCGGGATTCGAACCAACCACCTTTGGTCCTGGATCGGCTGCTTGCAAGGCAAAAGCCGCTGTGCTATCTCTCTGGGCCCATATCTCCCAGTTTCTTAACAAACCTCTTTTCTTTTCTGGCTGGGTACTCTTCAGCTTGTAATTCTTAACTTCTCTGGCATGTGTGTGGGATTTTGTCAATAGAATTATGGACAATTCTCTATATTTTTCTCTTCTGTGGTTATTTTATTTTATTTTTTTAATTTTTTTATTTTGAATTATGAGAACAAAAGATGCAAAGAAAGAGGGCAAGGTAAAGTTACAGTGGAAGGACAATTAGCCATAACATAATTCTCAGAAGAAGTCCCCTTGCTGATATCTTAACTTTGAACTTTCAGCCAAAGAACGTTAAGATAAAAAAACAGAATCCATGTACAATTACTTTGTCCCTCAAGTCCCCAGATTGTAGCACATTATAATATTTCTTAACAGTACACAAGGCAATCTAAAGCCATAAACCTTATGTAACTCCTTAAACATTAGAGGCATAGTATTTTTTACATTTCCATGTACATGCATATTAGCTTAAGTTAACCTCAAATTTTAAGTGGGTGCATTTTAAGGATTAGAGTCAAAGGAGCACAGTAAAAATGGTGTTAGAGTGGCAATTGTTGTTTGCATAGGCCCACCAAAATATGAGAGGCATGGAAAGGAATAACCTTGGCCTAAATACAAAGAGATCCTACCCCTGAAGTTTCCTGGCATAAGACCAACTCTAGGCTTCAGGCAAGTTATCGTCCGATCCAAGACATTGTCCGTAGTGCCAACACACTTTTCACACAATCTCTGTTGTTGGTATCATGTTTCTCTATTAAAGATTCTGGAATCTGCATATCCTAAATTGAAGTCATGATGTGGAGTGTCTTCTCGTTTCACCTCACCATGAAAGGGCAATGCAGGAAGCCCTGTCCTGTAAGCAGGTTGTTGTTAAGTCTTCTCATTGTTAAGGGAAGTCTCTTTTCAGCAGGATGATGTCTGAGCAGTGGTAGGGTCTTCCGTGGTAGAGGATTGCTTCCAGGTGATTTATAGACAAACCTCACAATTAAGGGGCAATACAGCAAGCCCTGTCCAGTAAGCAGGTCATTGTTTTTGTTAAGTCTTCTTAGTGTTAAGGGAAGTCTTTTTTGAGTAGATCGATGTCAGAGCAGCTGTAGGGTCTTCCCTGGTAGAGGATTGCCTCCAGGTGATGTTATATACAACCTTGGATGTTTTGTAGATGTCTTCTCTAGATCAGGGGTGAATGGAGAATGCCCATTCTTCTGAGGCCTGTACCAGGTCTTTATGTCAATGTTCAGGGTGTAAGGTCTCATTGCACTACAAGATTTGTGTGTTCCCTTCTCTATTAGATAAGAACTTATTGGTATATATAGTATTTTCCCATTTTAGTGTGCCTAAGCAAACAAGAAATAAAGCCACGTGGTGCTATCAGATATATGGGGGCGTAAGAACATTTCCAACAATACCAATGACTTGGTTCAAACATAAGCATTAAACTGAGGGATTCTTTCACACCAAATTTCATATTGAGCAGTTCACAAAGAGAAGATAAAAAACATGGGGGGGGGGGGTGTCATCACTGTATAAGAAAATATTCAGCAAAAGTTATAGCCGTCAAAGAAAACACCCATAAAATGTTGAAGAGACATAAGTGTCCTTTTTATGCCTTTTAAAATAGTTGGGTGGGTGTTAACTCCAGGGCACTGTGGTGATTTTAAAAGCACTTTATTTTACCAAAGTGGAGACACAAGTGGAAGAAGACTGGGCTTCTGAATCATTACTTAAGGAGGAGTAGTGTTGTTTTGGAGGTCAGAAGTAAAAAATGAGCCTTTATGAGCTAGAGCCCATAGTACAGCAGGTAGGGCTATTGCCTTGCATGCTGCCAACCTAGGTTTGATCCCCAGTACCTTATATGGTCCCCAGAACCCTGCCCGGACTGATTCCTGAGCACAGAGCCAGAAGTAACCCCTGAGCACCATAGAGTGTGGAACCCCCCCCCCCCAAAAAAAAACCCTCTAAAATAACTTAAAAAATCTGAGTCTTTATTTTATTAGGCATTTGAGAGGTCAGGATTTGATAAACTGCTAACATATGTTAAGTCATACAATATAATTATAGGAAATTACTTGATACATGATGCATTTAAGTATTGTATATATCTTGTAGAACTTTATACTGAAGCTTTTATAATTAGGCTTGTATGCAACACAGACTTTCTTTAAGATTCATTTTCATAATTTATAATAATCAGCCCTTTCTCCTTATTCTCTGAGTCATTCTCTCTTGCTTTAAAATTTTGTTAGAAAATGCAAAGTTGGCTAGTGTTAGCACATGACTGACTGTCCAAGTCCCTTAATTATAGAAGCCCACTTTAATTATGATGTCAGCTTGTTATCCTCTCTGGTTTTCTTTATTGAGATAAAATTCACACACCATAAAATTTATCCTTCTAATTGCATAGTTTGGTAGTTTTTCGTATATTTATGAGGCTGAGCTAACACCACCACTATCTAATTCTAGAACATTTTTGTTGCCCCCAAAAGCAGCATGGTAGCCATTAACAATTATTTCCCACTGCCCAACCCAGCATGAGACATTTCTGTCTCTAAAATATTGCCGATTTTGTGCATTTCATACAAATGTAGTCATACAACCTGTGGCCATTGTGTCTGACTTCTCCTTATGAAACTGAGTGGTGTCATGGTTCACCCAGGCTGCAGTGTATTTCAGTGTTTCATTTTTCTTCATGGCTGAGCACTAGCTCACATATGGATAATGCCACACTTTGTATTATCATTCCTCAGTTGATAGACATTTAGTTTATTTTCACTTTTTGTTCATTTTAAACAGGACTGCCCAAATGTTTACGTCAAAGTTTTTGTGTAAGCGTGGATGAGTTGTAAAACTGGTAGGTCATTCACGTTAGAAAGGCAACACTCTGTTTAATATTTTGAAGAATTGCCAAACTGATTTCTTCATCAGTTGCGTCATTATACACACAGCAATGTCCCAGGATTCCAATTTCCCCACATTCTCTCCTGCACTCATTACTGTCTGTCATAGTGATCCTAGTGGGTGTGAAGGAATATTTCATTATGATTTTGTTCACGTTTCTAATGATTAATGCCATTTCAGTTTTAATGCTATGTATATGTGTAGTGGTGGTGTTGTGAAAACAACTTTTTATAGTGACAAGAAGTTTGTGAATTAAATACTGAAGAAAACAAAACTTAAAAAGCATTGGTTTCAGGGGCTGGAGAGATAGCATGGAGGTAAGGCATTTGCCTTGCATCCAGAAGGACGGTGGTTCAAATTCCGGCATCCCATATGGTCCCCCAATCCTGCCAGGAGCGATTTCTGAGCCTGGAACCAAGAGTAACCCCTGTGGCCCAAAAATAAAAACAAAAACAAACAAACAAAAAAAAAACAAAAACAAAAAAAGCATTGGTCTCTTCTCTCTCATGTTTTCCATTTATCCCACATCCCCCACAACTAAAAGACCCTCAATCAATTCATTTAACTTCTTGCAGGTGGGGAAGTAGCTTAGCAGTAGAGAAATTGCCTTGTATATGTAAAGTTCTGGGTTTGATTGCAGACACTTCAAAAAAAGATTCTACCTTTGTTTTTTTGTTTGTTTTGGGGCCACACCCATTGGTGCTCAGGGCTACTCCCAATTTTGTGCTCACAATTTGTTCATGTAGGGAACCATATAGTACCAGAAATTGAGCCCAGAGCTTTACATATAGGCAAACATTCTCCCAATGAGCCACATCCCAGTCCCTATTGTAACTTCTTTTTGTTTCGTTTTGTTTTGTTTTGGGTCCACACCTGGCGGCTGCACTCAGGGGTTACTCAGAAATCACTCCTGGCAGGTTTGGGAATCATATGGGATACCTTCAATGGAACCCAGGTTCATCTCAGTTTGGCTGTGTGCAAGGCAAATGCCCAACCACCACTGTGCTATCATTCTGGGCCCCTATCGTAACTTCTTTTTTTTTTTTTTTTTTTTTGGTTTTTGGTTTTTGGGCCACACCCGTTTGACACTCAGGGGTTACTCCTGGCTATGTGCTCAGAAATCGCCCCTGGCTTGGGGGGACCATATGGGACGCCGGGGGATCGAACCGAGGTCACAATCTTTCCTTGGCTAGCACTTGCAAGGCAGACACCTTACCTCAAGCACCACCTCGCCGGCCCCAAAATAAGAGAAATTAAATTCATTAATACACTTCTCTCTTAGGGCCAGAGCAATAGCACAGTGGTAGGGCATTTGCCTTGCCCTTGGCCATCCCAGGATGGACCCAGGTTTGATTCTTAGCATCCAATGTAGTCACCCCAAACCTCTCAGAAGTAATTTCTGAGCACAGAGTCAGGAGTAACCCCTGATCACTGGTGGGTGTGGCTCAAAAACTAAAATAATAATAATAACAATAACAATAACAATTATAATAATATCCTTCTCTATTTTTAAATATTTGGAGGGTAGGCATGGGAGTTGAGCCTCAGTATGCATACTACTAGAGATATCAGGAGTTACTCCCAGCAGTGATAAGGGGATCATGTAGTACTGGGGAATAAATTGGGGTCATCTATATGCAAAGCATGTGCCATATCCCCTATGCTATCTTCCTCATCCCTACATATTTATTGAAATCAGTCTAGGGGCCAGAGAGATAGCATGGAGGAAAATCATTTGCCTTGCATGCAGAAGGATGGTGCTTCGAATCCTGGCATCCCATATGGTCCCCAGAGCCTGCCTGCCAGGAGCGATTTCTGAGCTTAAAGCCAGGAGTAACCCCTGAACGCTGCCGGATGTGACCCAAAAACAAAACAAAACAAAAAAGTCAATCTAAACTCAGGGTGCTATAACAAAATATCATAGGTTGGTTGACTGAAAGAGCAGAATTTTCTCTTCGTTCTGTAGGCTAGAAAGTCTAAGATTAAGGTATTAGCCAATTTGGATTCTGGCTTGCAGACAGCCTGTTTCTTACATTCTCACATGGTCTTCACACAGTGTGTGTCGGACTGCAAAGCAAAGAGAGAGGAATACATGTTCTCTGCTGCCTTCGCTGACTTCTTAGGACACCAATCCTGTCACCTCAGGGGCTCCACCTTTACCTCATTTAACCTTGGTTACTTCCTTATATTCTCCATCTTCAAGTACACTCACACTGTGGAGGTGGTGGCAGTTGGGGTTTCAACACAGGACATTTTGGATGTGGGGAACATTAACGTTCTGTGATTTCACAGGAACCTTTTGTGAAACAAACTTGGTCTCTGCCCATACACAAACTCAATTACTTGATGGTTTGGTCTAGAGCCAGTGATGGCTAACCTCTTTGAGCCCAAGTGCCCAAACTGCCCCACAATGCCGGGTCCTCCCAATGGCCAGTCCGGCCCTGTTGCCAGGTGAGCTGCAAAGCAGACACTGGCACACTCGCCTCCCGCCGTGCAGCATATCTTAATTGCGGACCTTCCTGCGTGCCAGCTGCAAGGCCTTCGGTTGCCACCTCTGGCACGCGTGACATAGGCTCGCCATCGAGGGTAGGCTGATGCCAAGGGTGCTTGATTGTGCCTTTGAAGGATTTAAGAGAAGAAAGCTTCCTTTTTTTAATTTTGTCTTTATGGCAATGTTCCGGGCTTACTCCAGGTTCTGCACTCAGGTATCATTCCTGGCAGTTCTCAAAGGATCCTCTGACATGCCAGATATCAAACCTGGGCTGACTATGTGAAAAACAAACATTTTGTCTGCTGTACTATTTATAACTCCATCCCCAAAAGAAGGAAATTTCACAGGAAGTAACCAAATCCAGAAACAGGGATTCTGAGAGGAAAGCAATAGTTTGCTGTCCAACACCAAGGCCAATATGACACCTGTGCATTGCACTCTCTGTAGCTACTTGATAGTGCAAAGCCTAGAAAGCTACCAATGGTGTCCTAGATAGTAATTGTAAATACAACTTTCCAGCAGCTAATGGTACCCTTCTTTTTCCAATGTAGACACTGTGGAGGTATGAATGGGGAGAACATTGCTACAGTCATGTACTGAAAAGAATAGAATGTGGGAGAAGGGCTGAGAGAAAGCTCAAAGGGCTACATATGATTTGCATGAGGGAGACCTGGGTTGAATCTTAGCATTTCTTGATACATTGGTTCCAGTTGGGGTATGGCACACACACACACACACACACACACACACACACACACCACCACCACCACCACCACCACCACCACCACCAAGTACCATCAGGTATGACTTCAAACCAAAAGCAAGAACAGCACCAAGAAAAACCTGATCAGTAAATACCTTACTTAAGGGGCCTCTTACTATGATATGCTTCTATTAAATTTAGTGATGTTTTTACTATGGAACCCTTCTAACTGAGTTTAATGCCAGGGGATCAGCTACTAACTCAAGTTCTTTGATTACAAGTAACAGAAACCAACTCTAAACTAACTTAAGTAGGAGCATGCATTTTTTTTTTTTAAAACAAAATGTGAAAAGTCACAAAATCAAAAGGCAATTTGAGCAGACAACTTACTAGATCTACAGCAATAGGGGTAATTCTGGATCTGTATGTAACAGGAACAAACTGAAAGTCCCTTCAGGATGCTGTCTCAGAATGAATCAGCTTCAAGGGTTTTCTGTTCTCTTGTCTCCCACGAAAACATTTTTCCAGAGTATGTGTTTCCAATGGATGTAGGAGGGAATGAATGGCCTCCCGTGAGGAGGGAAGAGCAGAGAGATGTGATTGACAGCTCCACCAAGCCAGCATGCGGTGGAGGAGGGGAGGCCGTCTTCAAAAGAAGGAGATAGAATGCTGATAGAGAAAAAACAACAGATGTACTCTGCATTCCAACCATGGGTTGCCAAGCAACTTCTCCCCACTTTTATTCATACCATATACAATTTTTTAAAATGCCTCTGCCTAACATAATGCAATTATCTCACTTGCAAACACAAAGTACATCCAACTCCTTCCCAAAGAGTCAGCCCATGTTCAGTTATGGTATCCATTCCTTCCTCATTTCCACCCCTGCCTTCCTATTGCCCTACCTCCTGCTGTTTTGTAACTTGTGGACAAAATGGAAAATTTAGCCATCATCAACTCACACCATATACAATTGGGGTGGGGGAGTGGGAGGGGAGAAAAAAAGAAAAGAATCATTATTTTAAAAATAGGTCTGACTTAAAAAAAAATAGGTCTGACTTTCTGTTTTCTATGTATGCATCATGAGTTTGAAAAGGGAAGACCCGATTTTTTTCTTCCCATTTCTCCTTCACTCTGACACTATGACTCAGGACAGCAGAGGCTAGAAGTTTCCACACACACACCAAGCAATTTTTTTGTGATCCCAGCTAGGTGTCCTCTAGCTTAACTTAGTTCTGAGACTGCCTCTTTGGAGATCCTACAGGTGAAAGGATTATTACCCACACAACTTCTCCACTGTCCACTTCAGATGTCTTTGATGGTTTTTTTTGGGGGGGGGTGGCCAAGCTCCTGGTAGGCTTGGGGGACCACATATGATGCCGGGAATCAAACCAGGGTCCATCTAGGATCTGCCATGTGCATATGCCCTACAAGTCCCACCACTTCACATGACAATGGCAAGTCCATGTTACTTTCTGTGCTTCTATTCACTTTCTATACATTATAAGCCCTCCACAATGACTCTCAAGCCTCTGCTATGGGTTCTGTCAATCTGTCATTATGTCAGTGAAAGAAGTGACCCTCTGAACTCGGGCAAACTGTTGATGTGAAAATTTCCAGTTTATCCTAAAAGGAATAAATAGACATAGAGGAATATCCAGATGGAAGGGACATGTAGGAAGGGACAAAGAACTGCATCCCTTGCCAGGCCTACCACTACCTCAGGTCTACCTTGTGTTCCCTTGTGGGTGTGTTCTCACCCAGTTCAGCTAGGACATTTATGTAGTCTTCATATACTTTCAAGGTGGCCTGATCAGTTATTACTGTTTCCAGGCCTTTACCCATTCTGAAGAATGGAGAGTGGAACTTAAAAATAAACCAATCCCAAGCTTCTCTCTCTCTCTCTCTCTCTCTCTCTCTCTCTCTCTCTCTCTCTCTCTCTCTCTATATATATATATATATATATATATATGTAATAATAATACATATGTATATTTGTATATCTATATACATATATACATTTATACATGTATGTATGTATGTATTTTTTGGTTTTTGGACCACACCTGATAGCGCTCAGGGGTTACTCCTGGCTTTTTACTCAGAAATCACTCCTGGCAGGCTCAGGGGACCATATGGGATGCCAGGAAATGAACCCAAGTCCGTCCCAGGTCAGCCGTGTGCAATGGAAATGTCCAAATTGCTGTGCTATCGCTCTGGCTCCCAAACCCAAGTTTCTAATTTCAACTGATCTTTCAAGTTCCAGCCTCCACTCAGGTACTCTCTAAATCACCTCACCGGAACTAAATCACTTAGGGAACAGTTCCCCAGGAGGGTCAAGGAATTTAGGAACTTTGTGTCAAAAACCAGAAATAAAAACCAAACAGAATGAAAGATACTTCCAATGCTATTATCACTTATGAAGGGACAAAAAGTTTAGAAATTTTGTAACAGAAAATTGGCGCAGAAACCAATATATATTTTGTCTAAGTTTTTCTGTTTTTTGGACCATACCTAGCAGGGATCAGGATTAACTTCTAGTTCTGTACTCAGGGACCATTTCTGGGTAGCACGGGTGACCAAATGTGGTGCCAGGATGGAAACAAGGTTGGCCAAATGGAAGGCAATTGCTTACCCACTGTACTATGTCTCTGACTCTATATTTGATCTATTATCTCACAAAGATATGTCTCATAAGAGAAAAAATTACCCAGGATATAGCACAAAAGGAAATTCAGGTTAAAGCATTAATCATCACAGTACTGATGACGCTATTTATGACTGTTCTTCTATTTGCCCCCACATTCTGGTCTTATTTAGTCCTTTGTGGTAACCAGTCATCAAATCAGCACTCAAGTGATCTTCAGCTCCTGATATTCATGAAGCCCTGATGTTCATGTTGGCTCCTTCCATTTTAATAGGTCCCATAATGTTTTAGATTGCCAAGGATTAGGTTCTCAACTCTCTTTACTTGAACCCTGAAAAGTATGTTTTCTATCAGTTCAATTATGTGTTTCCCCACATTTCAGCAAGCCCTTCTCAGTGTTATCATAAGGGCATTGTCAAATATTCTTTTTTTTGTGTGTGTGTGTGTGGTTTTTGGGTCACACCCGGCAGTGCTCAGGGGTTATTCCTGGCTCCAGGCTCAGAAATTGCTCCTGGCAGACACGGGGGACCATATGGGACGCCGGGATTCGAACCGATGACCTCCTGCATGAAAGGCAAACGCCTTACCTCCATGCTATCTCTCCGGCCCCAAATATTCTTAACTCTATGTCTGGTGCACAGTTGACATTACATTTTGTTAGTTGAGGACATGTGAAAATGCATTTGGTTAACTGAGAGCATTACATTATATTAACTGAGGGAAGGAATGAATTTCATAACTAGACATGGCTTCTCTATAGCTAATAATCAAGTCATGAGAATTTCCTTTCAGATATCCTTATTGGGACTGAAAACATGGTAGGGGTTAGAGTTCTGTTCTTGCCCCTGTGTGTGTATGCGTATGTACATATATTTTGGTTTTTGGACCACACCCAGCACCTAGCTCTGTGCTCAGATGGTTCTCAAGAGATCATGCTGGGAATAGAACAAGGGTCAGCTGGATACAGGGCAGGCAGTTTCACTCTGTACTCTCTCTCCAGTTCTTGTTTGTGTGTTTATATATATACTTATATATTATATATATTTATGTACACTATTTTATATATATTATATATATTTATGTACACAGTCTCCTAAGGAAGTGGGTTTTGATTCTGCTCATCTAGTTATCACAGTGACAGAACAAGACTTCCCTATGTCAGGTCAAAGAGACAAATTTATTTTTAAATAAATAATTATTTGTTTTGGAATTTATAGTCACTTTAATAGAATTTTAGTGACTGACTTCAAGGTTTGCTTTTTTTTTTTTTGTATTGTTTTGTTTTTGTTTGGGGGCCACATCCAGAGGCATAAATTACTCCTGGCAGGCTTAAGGGACCATATGGGATGCTGGAACTTGAACTTGGGTCAGCCATGTACAAGGTAAATGCTCTATCCACTGTGCTATCACTCCAGCCCCATAAGGTTTGCATTTTTAAAAAGAAAAAGAAGAGATACAAATCAAAACAACTATGAGGTACTATCTCACACCACAGAGACTGGCACACACCACAAACAACAAGAATAATCCGTGCTGGTGGGGATGCAGAGAGAAAGAAACTCTCATTTGTTGCTGGTGGGAATGCCATCTAGCCCAGCCTTTATGGAAAACAACATGGAGATTCCTCAAAAAACTGGAAATTGAGCTCCCATATGATCCAGCTATACCACTCCTAGGGGTATACCCTAGGAACACAAAAATACAATCCAATAATTTCTTCCTCACACGTATACTCTTTGTAGTGCTACTTACAATACTCAGATTCTGGAAACAACCAAGATGCTCTTCAACAGATGAATGGCTAAAGAAACTGTGGTACATATATACAATGGAATATTATGCAGCCGTCAGGAGAGATGAAGTCATAAAATTTTCCTATATGTGGATGTACATGGAATATATTATGCTGAGTGAAGTAAGTCAGAGGGAGAGATATAGACATAGAATAGTCTCATTCATCTATAGGTTTTAAGAAAAATTAAAGACATTATTATAATAAGGCCCAGAGATAATAGAGTTAAGGGCCGGAAGGATAGGCTCACAATTTGAAGCTCACCACAATGAGTGGTGAATGCTATTAGGGAAATAACTACACTAACAACTAGCATGACAATGTTAAAGAATGAGAGAAGTAGAATGTCTATCTCTTTTTTTATAATTATCTTTATTTAAACACTGTGATTACAAATATGATTATAGTTGTATGATTACAGTCATGTAGAGAACACCCTCCCTTCACCAGTGCAACATTTCCACCACCAATTTCCCAGATCTCCTTCCTCCCCACCCCCCCCATACCTGTAGTCGAGACAGGCTTTCTACTTTCCCCATTCATTCACATAGTTATGATAGTTTTCAGTGTAGTCATCTCTCCAATTGCACTCATCACTCTATGTGATGAGCTTCATGTCATGAGCTGCACCTACCAGCCCTCATCTCTCTTGTCTCTGAGATACTGTTAAAAATGTCTTTCATTTTTCTTAAAAACCATAGATGAGTGAAACCATTCTGCGTCTTTCTCTCTCCCTCTGACTTACTTCACTCAGCATAATAGATTCCATGTACATCCATGTATAGGAAAATTTCATGACTTCATCTCTCCTGACAGCTGTATAGTATTCCATTGTGTATATGTACCACAGTTTCTTTAGCCACTCATCTGTTGAAGGGCATCTTGGTTGTTTCCAGAGTCTGGCTATTGTAAGTAGCGCTGCAATGAATATAGGTGTAAGGAAGGGATTTTTGTATTGTATTTTTGTGTTCCTCAGGTATATTCCTAGGAGTAGTTTAGCTGGATCGTATGGAAGCTCAATTTGTGAAGGAATCTCCATATCACTTTCCATAAAGGTTGTACTAGATGGCATTCCCACCAGCAGTGAAAAAGAGTTCCTCTCTCTCCACATCCCCGCCAGCACTGCTTGTTATCCTTTTTTGTGATGTGTGCCAATCTCAGTGGTGTGAGGTGGTACCTCATAGTAGTTTTGATTTGCATCTCCCTGACGATTAGTGATGTTGAGCATCTTTTCATGTGCCTTTTGGCCATTTGCCTTTCTTCTTTTTCAAAGTGTCTGTTCATTTCTTCTCCCCATTTTTTGATGGGGTTAGTTGTTTTTTTCTTGTATAGTTCTGTCAGTACCTTGTAAATTTTGGATATTAGTCCTTTATCTGATGATTATTGGGTGAATAATTTCTCCCACTCAGTGGGTGGCCTTTGTATTCTGGGCACTATCTCCTTTGAGATGCAGAAACTTCTCAGCTTAATATAGTCCCATCTGTTTATCTCTGCTTCCACTTGTTTGGAGAGTGCTGTCTCCTCCTTAAAGATGCCTTTAGTCTCAATGTCGTGGAGTGTTTCACCTACATGTTGTTCTATATACCTTATAGTTTCAGATCTGATATCAAGGTCTTTAATCCATTTGGATTTTACCTTTGTACATGGTGTTAGCTGGGGGTCTGAGTTCGCTTTTTTGCAAGTGGCTAACCAGTTGTGCCAACACCACTTGTTGAATAGGCTTTCCTTGCTCCATTTAGGATTTCTTGCTCCTTTATCAAAAACGAGATGGTTATATGTCTGAGGAACATTGTCTGAGTACTCAAGCCTATTCCACTGATCTGAGGGTCTGTTTTTATTCCAATACCATGCTGTTTTTATAACTGTTGCTTTGTAATACAGCTTAAAATTGGGGAAAGTAATGCCTCCCATATTCCTTTTCCCAAGGAGTGCTTTAGCTATTCGAGGTTGTTTATTGTTCCAAATGAATTTCAGAAGTGTTTGATCCACTTCTTTGAAGAATGTCATGGGTATCTTTAGAGGAATCGCTTTAAATCTGTACAATGCTTTTGGAAGTATTGCCATTTTAATGATGTTGATCCTGCCAATCCATGAGCAGGGTATGTGTTTCCATTTCTGCGTGTCCTCTCTTATTTATTGGAGCAGTGTTTTATAGTTTTCTTTGTATAGATTCTTCACATCTTTAGTCAGGTTGACTCCAAGATATTTGAGTTTGTGTGGCACTAATGTGAATGGGATTGTTCTCTTAATGTCCACTTCTTCCCTATCATTATTAGTGTATAAAAAGGCCATTGATTTTTGTGTGTTAATTTTGTAGCCTGCTACTTTGCTATATGAATCTATTATTTCTAGAAGCTTTTTGGTAGTGTCTTTAGGGTTTTCTAAGTAGAATATCATGTTATCTGCAAACAGTGAGAGCTTGACTTCTTCCTTTTCTATCTGGATTCCCTTGATATCTTTTTCTTGCCTAATCGCTATAGCAAGTACTTCCAGTACTATGTTGAATAGGAGTGGTGAGAGAGGACAGCCTTGTCTTGTACCAGAATTTAGAGGGAAGGCTTTTAGTTTTTCTCCATTGAGGATAATATTTGCCACTGGCTTGTGGTAGATGGCTTTAACTATATTGAAAAAGGTTCCTTTTATTCCTATCTTGCTGAGAGTTTTCATCAAGAATGGGCGTTGAACCTTATCAAATGCTTTTTCTGCATCTATTGATATGACCATTTGATTTTTATTTTTCTTGTTTATGTTGTATATTATGTTGATAGATTTATGGATATTAAACCATCCTTGCATTCCTAGGATGAAACCTACTTGATCAAAGGAAATGATCTTGATGAGGCACTGGATCCTGTTCGCCAAGGTTTTGTTGAGGATCTTTGCATCTGTGTTCATCAGGGATATTGGTCTGTAATTTTCTTTTTTGGCAGCATCTCTATCTGGTTTTGGTATTAAGGTGATGTTGGCTTCATAAAAGCTATTTGGAAGTGTTCCTGTTTTTTCGATTTCATAAAAGAGCCTGGCCAGGATTGGTAGTAGTTCCTCTTGAAAGGTTTGAAAGAATTCATTCGTGAATCCATCAGGGCCTGGGCTTTTGTTTTTGGGCAAATTTTTGATTATGGTTTTAATTTCCTCAATAGTGATGGAGGTGTTTAGATATGCTACATCTTTATTCAACGATGGAAGGTTATATGAGTTCAAAAATTTATCCATTTTGTCCAGGTTCTCATATTTAGTGGCGTAGAGTTTCTCAAAGTATTCTCTGAATACCCTTTGAATCTCTGCAGTATCTGTAGTGATCTCCCCCTTTTCATTTCTAATACGCATTATCAAGTTTCTTTCTCTCTTTTGCTTTGTGAGTTTTGCCAATGGTCTATCAATCTTGCTTATTTTTTCAAAGAACCAACTTCTGCTTTCGTTGATCTTTCGAATTTTTTTTTTGGCTTTCCATTTTATTGATTTCTGCTCTCAGGTTTGTTATTTCCTTCTGTCTCCCTATTTTTAGTTTCTTTTGTTGATCATTTTCTAATTCTATAAGCTGAGTCATTAAGCTATTCATATATGCTCCTTCTTCCTTCCTGATGTGTGCTTGCAAAACTATAAATTTTCCTCTCAGTACTGCTTTTGCTGTATCCCATAGGTTCTGATAGTTTGTGTTTTCATTGTCATTTGTTTCCAGGAAATTTTTTTTTCCAGGAAATTTTTGATTTCTTCTTTGATTTCATCTCGGACCCACTGGTTGTTCAGTAGTAGACTGTTTAATTTCCAGGTGTTAAATTTCTTCTTCTGTGTCCCTTTGTAGTTCACATCTAACTTCAGAGCCTTGTGGTCAGCAAAGGTAGCCTTCAAAATTTCTATCTTCTTGATATTATGGAGGTATGTTTTATGTGCCAGCATGTGGTCTATCCTGAAGAATGACCTGTGTACGTTGGAAAAGAATGTGTATCCAGGTTTCTGAGGATGGAGTGTCCTATATATATCTACTAGGCCTCTTTCTTCCATTTTTCTTTTCAGGTCTAGTATATTTTTGTTGGGTTTCCATTTGGTTGACCTATCAAGTGTTGACAAGCCTGTGTTGAGGTCTCCCACAATTATTGTGTTATTATTGATATCCTTTTTCAGATTTGTCAACAATTGTATTAAATACTTTGCTGATCCCTCATCGGGTGCATATATGTTTAGGAGAGTGATTTCTTCCTGCTGTACATATCCCTTGATTAGTGCATAATATCCATCTTTATCCCTTACAACTTTTCTGAGTATAAAGTTCGTGTCATCTGATATTAGTAAGGCCACCCCGCTTTTTTAAGGGTGTTGTTTGCTTGAATGATTTTCCTCCAGCCTTTGATTTTGAGTCTATGTTTATTCTGACTATTCAGGTGTGTTTCTTGTAGGCAGCAGAAGGTTGGCTTCAGTTTTTTGATCCATTTCGCCACTCTGTTCCTCTTAACGGGTGCATTTAGTCCATTGAGAATGTCTATCTTAAATACAGGCAGAAGTGGGAAAAGTGGGGAGGCATTGGTGGTGGGAATGTTGCACTGCTAAAGGGAGGTATTCTGTTTATGACTGAAACCCAACTACAAACATGCTTGTAATCATGGTGCTTCAATATTTTATACATTAATTTTTAAAAAAGCAAAAAAAAAAAAGAGGGGCCTGAGAGCACAGAGGTAGTGAGTTTGCTTTGCATGCAGCTGCTTCAAGATGGACTGTGGTTCAAATCCCGGCATCCCATATGGTCCCCCTCCCCCACCCAGTGCCTGCCAGGAGCAATTTCTGAGCACAAAGCCAGGAGTAACCCTTGAGTGCTGCTGGGTGTGGCCCAAAAACCACCATCACCACCAACAACAACAAAAAGTAAAAGAAAAAAAAAAGGTAAAAGAGTTTTCCCATAGAATGTGAATTTTAATTTTTTTTTTTTTTGTGATTTTTGGGTTACACCCGGCAGTGCTCAGGGGTTATTTCTGGCTCCAGGCTCAGAAATTGCTCCTGGCAGGCACAGGGGACCATATGGGGCACCGGGATTCGAACTGATGACCTCCTGCATGAAAGGCAAACGCCTTACCTCCATGCTATCTCTCCGGCCCCAGAATGTGAATTTTAATCAAGCCAAAACTATGATCAAAAGAAAATTCATTTGATTTTTCCAAACCTTGTTTTACTCTCATCTTCCTCTTTCCTGAAATGTCCTTGAGTAGGTCAGACTACAACCCTAAAAAGCCACTATGACTTCCCCTTTTCCTCCCAACCCCTGCTTCATCACCTACACATTAAAGTCCTGCCTTCTCTGCCTCCAAAACAATCAAGAACCCAACCTCTCTTCTGAAGCCCCACCTATCTATCAGACATGAACTTCATCATCTTTTCACTTAGTCTACAATAGTAGCCCCATACTTAACTCCCCTCTTAAACTATTGCTTTCATTCTCAATTCTTCACATAACAAGAGTGAACTTCTCCAAATACACATGAGATCATATCTGATCTACAGCCAAGGGCCAATTTCAAAGTCAACCAGAGAACTGTGTCATCTCTGGTTGCACTGTAGAAAGTCAGGAACCGGGGGCCGGGCGGTGGCGCTAGAGGTAAGGTGCCTGCCTTGCCTGCGCTAGCCTAGGACGAACCGTGGTTCGATCCCCCGGTGTCCCATATGGTCCCCCTCGCCAGGAGCAACTTCTGAGCGCATAACCAGGAGTAACCCCTGAGCGTCACCGGGTGTGCCCCAAAAACCAAAAAAAAAAAAAAAAGAAAGTCAGGAACCATGTCATCAAAACGATATTTTAAAGGACCAGAGAGATAGCATGGAGGTAAGGCATTTGCCTTGCATGCAGAAGGATGGTGATTTGAATCCCAGCACCCCATATGTTTCCTCGAGCCTGCCAGGAGCAATTTCTGAGTGTAGAGCCAGGAGTAACCCTTGAGTGGTGCTGGGTGTGACCCAAAAACCAAAAAAAATTAAAATAAAATAAAAAAGAAGATGTTTTAAAAGGAAGATTCTGAGAATGGCGCAGTGGCTAAAAAGGGGTCATGTCTTGCAAACATGGGCCATGACTTGAGTCCCCAATGTGTGCAAGCGCTTACTCAACCAAAGTGCACACCCCCCAGCAAGCTCCACCATTAAAAGATGAAAGAGCATAGTGGCCAGGAGGACCACTGTCAGTGAACACTGCAATCAGTCTTCAGCAAGCACTATAAGAACAGGGATATGACTTCTGGCTAGCACTGCAGCCACGTGAATAAGACCACAATACGCAGGCACAATCCAAGTCTTTGCAACAACAACAAAGGAATGGGGGGGGGGGCGTAACTGAAGGAAAAAAAATCTACCACGCATGTTTTTGCCTAGTAGATTATAAATAGCAGCACTTGACCTAATCATCCTGCCTTTCTCCACACTTCACTGTGCAGTGCAAACAGTCTCTGAGCAATCAGCCTGAGAATGGTGGGGAAATAGTCATAATAAGTCAATGTTTTCCAGAGAAGTTCCTGTTCCACTTACTTCTCTCATTACAAAGTTGACCTTTGGCAAGCTACTGAAAATTTGGTCCCCAAGTTGACCCCAGGTTGCAGCTCTGACGTTCTACCATCCACTCAGCAGGAAAGAATGCAATGGATTTAGTTCCTTTTCCACAAAGCCTCTGAAGGACCAATCACACAGAAGGCTGAAAAGGTTTTCTAAGTCACCAATTTGAATAGAATCAGACTGACTGTGGAGCTCTTAAAGAAGCTTAAGATATAAACTTTCCCTCACATGAGACTCTCCCAAGGCTCTACACTTAATTTTGTCTTTAGACTTATTTTTTTGTTTTGTTTTGTTTTTTGGGCCACACCCGGCAGTGCTCAGGGGTTACTCCTGGCTGTCTGCTCAGAAATAGCTCCTGGCAGGCACGGGGGACCATATGGGACACCGGGATTCGAACCAACCACCTTTGGTCTTGGATCGGCTGCTTGCAAGGCAAACACCGCTGTGCTATCTCTCCGGGCCCTTGTGTTTAGACTTTTATGCTTTTCTTCACTGTACTCTTTGTGAACCAGGGATGTGGCTTATGCAGTAGAGTACACTCCTTGCATACCTGGCACCCAAGCCCCCTAAGTACAAGGTAATCTCCTACAACTATTAGGGCACAAGCAAGGAGTAACACTAGGTCCTCAGCACTCTGAGGAATTTTCTCTTTCTCCTCAAGAGAAGAAAGGCTGGGGATGTGACTCAGTGGTAGAGGACATGACTTGTATATATCAGGTTCTAAGTTTAATACTGGCATGAAGGAAAAAAATTATATCTATTGGAATAAGATTTACAATTTGTTTTGCCAATTTGTGACAATACATAGGAGAAAGAGAATGAGGACATGTTAGGATCTGTGGGACGCTAGGTGGTAGCATCAAATACTATAGCCCTAGGAAACCCATTGCTCTAATCTTTCAAGTTACTCGATATACAAACTCTTTGTTTTGACGTTTTAGAGATCCAACTTGGGGCCTCACATATGCAAAGCAAGACTGAGATACAATCTCCAGTCACCAACATCCAAAGCATTTTGTTTGTGTTTAGATTATTTTGGAGCTACACCCTGAAGTGCTCAGGGGTTACCTTGCCCAGCACTTGGGGACCATATGTTTCCCAGGATTGAACCTAGGCCTCCATCATATAATGCATATGCTCAGTTCATTGAGACAACTCTAGCCATTATCCAAACACTTAGGTTTTTCTTTTTCTGGTCTCACCCAACAGTGCTCAGGGGTCACTCCTGATGGAGCTCACGGGACCACATGCATGCAGTACATTGCATCTGGGTCAGATATGTACAAGGCAAGCACCCTACATGCCAAACTATTCCTCCAGCTCCCAGCATCCAGACTCGTTACAGCGGCCATTGGGTTTTGTCCTTTCTGAGATCATTCCAGATTGCCAGCTCTGTGAACTCCATGAGGTCCTATTGAAAAAGATAAACCTAAGTACCTCTCTTATGGAACTATATGTCAGCTTCTAATCTCTTCTCTGAAGAATAGAGAGGGCAGATTGTAGTTCCACATGTTCTCCCCAGTCTCGTGGTGTTAAAAATCACAGTGAGCTATGATTTCCTACTGCTTTGGCAGGAAGGAGATAAACATTCTGGAACACAGTAGACTACTTATAGTCCTGAGCTAGAAGTGAGCCCTTTTGCTTTGATCTTTGTTCCCAATTACAAACAATCAAGAGACACTGGAGGTCTTTGAATTGAGTAGTTCATTCTCAAGCAAACTTGTTCCAAATTACTAGGGCCAGAGTGAGTGATAGCACAGCAGGTAGGTCATTTGCTTTGCATGCAGCTCACCTGGTTTGATCCCTAGCATCCCATATGGTCCCCTGAGCCTGCCAGGAATAATTTCTGATTGCAGAGCCAGAAACAACCCCTGAGTGCTGCTGGGTATGGCCAACAAAGCAAAAGAAAAAAGTTATAAATTACTGAACTAATGATATTAAGCACTTCCCACCTACTCCTTCGATGTCTTCTTCAAATCAGGACAGTGAGGTAGGTCACTTGTTCAATCACTAGTATCACATATGATTGCTCAAGCCCTGCTAGGAGTGATCCCTGAACAGAGTCAGGAGTAAACCCTGAGAATTACCAGATTTGGCCCAAAAGCTGAAAATAAATAAAATAAAAGTCTACCCTAGGAAATTCCTCTTTTTGGACAGGAACCATGGAGTGCACAGAAGGGAAGAAAAAGAAGGTTCTTGATATGCCAAAAAGCCATGAAGAAAAATGAAAGAATTTTGCTGGAGATTAAATGCCCGAGAAAGAAGTTTACCTAAAAGATTCTTCAAAAGGAGAGGAAGAAGATGATCAATGAGAAAGCTAAGCACTATCACAAGGATATAGACAGACATACAAGACATATTTGAATGACTAGGATGGAGAGAAAAGCTGGCAACTTTTGTGTTTCTTCAGAATACAAGTTGGCTTTTGTCATGAGGATCAGAGGTACCAATAGTGTGAGCCTCAATGTACAAAAGGTGCTATAGCTTCCCCTTGTCAGACCTTCAATGACACCTTTAAGTTCAACAGGCTTCAGTTAACATGCTGAGGATTTTTTTTTTGTTTATGTTTTTAAATCACACCCAGTCTACCCTCAGAAATCATTCCTGGCAGGCTCGAGGGACCATATGGGATGCTGGGATTCGAACCACCGTTCTTCTGCATGCAAGGCAAGTGCCTTACCTCCATGCTATCTCTTTGGCCCATAAAATGTTTTATATATGAGTTCTAGGTTCTGAAATCTGGCACTACCTGATCAGTGAGGAGCAACCCCTTAGCACCAAGTTAGGGATAATCCCCTGAGCACAATCAGGTGTAGTCACAAAATACAAAGTAGGGGAGCTGGAGATGTAGCTCCATGGTCGAGTACATGCCTTCCATCCATTTCCCACTTCCCCATAAGTCTGGCACCTTATAGGCTTGACCCTTAGCATCCAAAATAATGGCTCTATTTCTAATTTTATCTGTTATGTCTTTTTTATAGTATCATATATACCCAGATGACTCATCAGTTAATTCCATGATTGATAGAATTTTCCCCCTTGATCTATTACAACTGAATCAAATTGAATGGAAAATATGGACAACAGGACCAAAATAAACACACTTGTTCTAAGTCTGTTATCATCAACCTGTGACCTATACAAACCTTATTGCAACCTTATTGCAGCTTTAGCCTTACCCAGGAAAGCTATCGTAACCAATAAATTTTCAGATGACCTCATGGACACCAATGGAGTGATCAGCCTGCTTATATTCTTGCCATTCCCCACAGGAAGAGCACCTATACTAAAATAGCTTATATATATATATATATTATATAAATAAAAGTATATAAAATACATTTTTGTCTTGGTCTTTCCCCCTTTCTATTTATATAAGCCTTTCATTATACCTTTTTGTCCCCTCTGTTATGCCAGACATCCAATCAAGGGCCTCATACTTGCAAGACATGAGTTCTTACACTGAGCCATATTTCCCGCCCAAAGCCTCTCATTTCATAGAACCCTCTAGAGCTCCTCTGTTTGTTAAATGGGATGCTGTCCCACTTATGAATTGTTGGATAAAGCCAATAAGATCTTAAAATTACCCTGACTCATGTAAATATGAAATTCAACAATGAAGGACTTTGTAGATCACAATGGTTTCAATAAAATCATTTTTTAAAAATCTGAAAATTATAATTGGCTAGGAGCTAGAGAAGTTAGTTTAAAGGGCTGGAGTATACTGCTTTGCAAGTGAAGCCCAGAATTTAATATTCGGCATCATGGGCCTGAGCGATAGCACAGTGGTACGGCATTTGCCTTGCATACTGCCAACCCAGGATGGACCCAGGTTTGATCCCCCAGCATCCCGTAT
Organism: Suncus etruscus; assembly: GCF_024139225.1. NCBI lineage: Eukaryota > Metazoa > Chordata > Mammalia > Eulipotyphla > Soricidae > Suncus > Suncus etruscus. The sequence continues at coordinate 37,674,456 of NC_064853.1, forward strand.
GGTTCTCTGAGTGATTTCTGAGTGCAGAGCCAGAAGTAACCCTGAGCGCCACAGGGTGTGGCCCTAAATAAATAAATAAATAAATAAATAATAAAACCTAATTAAAAAATATCCAGCATAGGGACCAGATAGATAGCACAGCAGGGTTTGCCTTGCAAGCAGCCGATCTAGGACCTAAGGTGGTTGGTTCGAATTCGGGCATCCCATATGGTCCCCCATGTCTGCCAGGAGCTATTTCTGAGCAGATAGCCAGGAGTAACCCCTGAGCACCGCCGGGTGTGGCCCAAAAAACAAAATAAATAAAAAAATGTCCAGCACCATGCAGCATCAGGAGTGACTCCTGAGCATTGAACCCAAAGGCAAACAGACACACACATGACTAAATAAGGTTTTTTAACATATATTTACTACTAATAATTTTCTTTTATTTTTATTTAAATGCTTTGATTTACAAAGTTATTACTAATACAGTTGTTTTGGGTATTCAATGTTCCAAAGCCAATCCCACCATCAGTGTGACCTCTTCAACAATGTCTTCCATTCCCACCTACCCCATAAGTCTAGCACCTTACCATAAACAAATTTATTTCATATTGCTTATTACAACAAAATGGTAAATGAAATTATTAAAAAATAGATCAGTAGGGCCTGGAGAGATAGCACAGCGGTGTTTGCCTTGCAAGCAGCGAATCCAGGACCAAAGGTGGATGGTTCGAATCCCGGTGTCCCATATGGTCCCCCGTGCCTGCCAGGAGCTATTTCTGAGCAGACAGCCAGAAGTAACCCCTGAGCACCGCCAGGTGTGGCCCAAAAACAAACAAACAAACAAACAAAAAAATAGATCAGTAAAAGGCAATTTGTGATTTTTGTTATATCTTACAACTAAAGGGTTTTTTGTTTTGTTTTGTTTTTTAGTTTTTGGGTCACACCCAGCAGTGCTTGGGGGTCACTCCTGGCTCTATGCTAAGAAATCGCTCCTGGCAGGCTCGGGGGGACCATATGGGACACCGGGATTCAAACCATCGACCTTCTGCATGCAAGGCAATCGCCTTACCTCCATGCTATCTCTCCGGCCCCACAATTAAAGTTTTTGTCTAGGATTTACATTGCATGATTGCTAGAATTTTTTTAGAGCTGGTTAGTTCTGGTCAAGCCTTTTGTATTTTGTTTTCACTTCATTGAGCTTTGTGGGCTTCTATGCAATGTTGCCATCTAATTTGCTCTGCTCCTACTAGGCTGTCAGTTATATGAAATTTGGAGGTGGCACACAGTTGAATACTTGGCTGAGCACTCCAGGAGCTGTGGGGTTGGGCCATTTATATGTCAAAGGATATCAGGTATGGGGCTAGGGGACCTGCCAAGCCTGCCCAGGGAGGAGAATTTGCCTTCCACCTCCTCTGAGAAGGTCATGTACTTTTCAGTCTGAATATCAATTTCTCTGAGACAATTTTATAGCTTGGTGGCTTGATAATTTTGTAGTTTGGTGGCTTGATCTGGTTTTTTGTTTGACTGGTTGCGCTTTGGTTGTTGTTTTGGGTCCAACATTGGGATGTTCAGGGGTTATTTCTGGCTCTGAGCTCAGGAATCACTCCTGGTGAGCTCAGAATTCGGATGATATGGGAAGTCAGGGATTGAACCCCAGTCAGCCGTGTGCAATGCCCTACCTGCTATGCTATTACTCAGGCCCCAGAAATTTGGAACAATTTTGCTTGAACAATTTTTTTGTTTGTTTGTTTGTTTGTTTTTGGGTCATACCCAGCAGCACTCAGGGGTTCCTCCTGGCTCTATGCTCAGAAGTCTCTCCTGGGAGGCTCAGGGGGGACTGTATGGGATGCCGGGATTCGAACCACCGTCCTGCTGCATGTAAGGCAAATAAATGCCTTACCTCCATGCTATCTCTCTGGCCTCAATTTTTTTTAAACACTGTACAATGGCATTATGGGAAGATAGATCCATGTTGTAGATTCAGCATAGGGAAGAGGTAGATTTCTCTGCAGAGTAGAGGAAACCAAACAGGGATTTGAAAAGCAGTTCTCCAAAGAGGGGGAGAACAGAGAAAGATAGAAGCCAATGAAGTTCTAGATAAGGCATCAATCAGTTAAGGGTAAGTGAAAATCCATCAAATAGTGGCCTATCTTGTGAGAGGATATGAGGGGCAAGATACCTCCCAAGCAGTATGCAAGGAGGGCCTGTCAGCCATTTCTAGTGATTCTTGGCCAAAAGGATCAGAGGTTCAGTGTGGCTTGATGATTCCGTGCAGTGCCAGGGACCACCAGAACTCACTACTGGGCTTCGAGGGTGTACCCAGCAATTCTGTAGAGGCCATGTGGTGCTGGGGATCAAATCCACCTTTCATGTGCCCTGAACCGTGTATTATCTCCCCAGCCCCTGCCTGGAATTGCAATCTATCAGGGAGTGGGGTCGGGTTAAGATCAAAGCATTCTCAATCAATGCAAAGTATTCTCATATTCTGGGCATTTCACTTTAATGTAAACATTTCCTTCCCTGCCTGTCTTCTCTCATCTTCTATAATATGTATAATTCAAGGGAATGCTTAGTGTGAGTACTTTTCTAAAAAAAAAAACTTGGAGAAAATGATGAGCTCACGCATGTGGAAGGAATCAGAAACCCAGAGGGCTAACAGGAGGGAGGATGCAATTCCTAGGAATTTACGGATTCTTAAATAGATGGTGAATTTCCTCCCTGGGATTTGGAACTGTAGGTTAGAGGCTGTCTCATAATCTCATAGGTTAGCAATCTCAGAACTGAGTGTTTCTATCCCACAAAGTGAATCTCCCCGGTTAGACAAGAATCCTGATCTTCACCCTTGCTCGGTCCGTCTCCTTTTAGCAAATATTCCTAGCAGCCCTCTGCAACGAGGCTGGCTCTCCAGACAACCGAGCAGAGAGGCTTAGAGATCATGCAGCGTTTAGTCACATGTCCCAAACCCCCACCCCAGCACAGGGCGAGCTGTGGGGTGGGGGCGAGCTCGAGCCTTTTCCGATCTTCCCAGGGGGCTTTTGAGACAGAAGTGGTCTTGCTGTGTCAGAGCTGGAAGAGAAACCCACCCTATACCTGTCCCTTCCAACAGCTCTTCACCTACCTACCTCACCCCTTGCAGGTTCATACAATTCTCCACTCTAGGGTTTCACTAATTGCTTGTGCTCTCCCCCAAAGCCTTACAATTTGCAAAGCTGCTTCTCTCACCACGCAGTCAGGATTTCCATTTGCAATGCAGAACAGTTTTGTTTATTTCTTTGATCCTTAGCCTTCCAAAGTGTGTTCTTAGGCCTGCTGGGAATAATGAGCGGCCTATTGAAGAATCAGGTACCGATTAATGGCTTCTCCCTTTTCTACACAAAAACACAAAGGCCCTGCCAAAGCTTTGAAACTAAACCCCAGACTCCTCCACTCTGCGCAGGGGCAGGTTACATAAAAAGGAGCCTAGAGAAAGAGAGAAAGAAGAGGACAAAGAGTTTTCTTTTTCTAGTTACGGTTGTTTACATGTTCTGATTTTTTTTTTTTTCTGAAATGAGCACACAGTTCCCAGGGGTTATAACTTGCCTGAGGTCACAGAGCAAGTCAGAACGATCAGGAAGTCAATCCCATCCCAGAATTTCAAATGCTCTGTAGAGCTTTCTTCTAGAGTTGAGTGATGCCAGGATTAGAGCAGGAAGATTTTTCCATAAGAAGAGATGCGAATTATTGACCCTTCATGGGTGAAAATTACAGTGTAGGACCTACTGTCATGAGAATGCGAATGTGGGGGCTGGAGAAAAACATAAAGGGTAAGCTATTACCCTGCTTGTGATTAACCTTGGTTAGATCCACACATGGCATAGGGTCCCCTGAATATCACCAAGGAGTGATAGCTCAGTGCAGAGCCAGGAGAGAAGAATGAGAGTGAGAGAGAGAGAGAGAGAGAGAGAGAGAGAGAGAGAGAGAGAGAGAGAGAGAGAGAGAGAGAGAGAGAGAGAGAGAGAGAAAGAAACAGAGATATAGAGAGATAGAGACAGAGAGACAGAGGAGGGGAGGGGAAGAGTGGGGAAGGGTGGGAGGGGAAAAGAGTGGAGGGGTCAGGAGGAGAGGAGAGGGAAAGAAAGAAGAGAGTAGGGGAGGGGAGAGGAGAGAGAGAGAAATCTCTTAAAGTAGCTTCAAGTAGCTACTCTCAGTATCTAAGAGATAGTACATCAGGTAGGGCACTTACCTTGCATGTAACCAACCTGGGCTCCAATCCCCAGCATTTCAAACGGTCCCCCAGCACCACTAAGAGTAACTCTTGAGTGAAAAACCAGGAGTAATCCCTGACCATTGCTGTATGTAAACCCCAAACTGGTAAAGTGTCAGTCGACCTTCCTTACCAGGAGGCCACCTCCATACCACCTTTGTGCTACCCTGCTGTCTTTATTTAATGCAGTATGTGGAACAGAAGCTGAACCTCTTGTGAGAGGAAAGAGGAATGTAGCCTCAAGACTAAAACCAAAAAAAATAGTTAAGTAATTAGTTTAAAAAATAAAGATTATGAGGGGCGTTACAGAGTTATAAGCTTCTTCCTAATGTAATTCTCATAGGAAAACAGTGTCACTTAGTAGTAACTCTAGAAGTCTCTTCTAGAGAGAAAGAGAATGAGAGAGAAGAAAAATGTATGCCCCAGATGGGGCTGGAATGATAGCACAGCAGGTAGGGTGTTTGCCTTGCACACAGCTGATCTAGGATCGACCCGGGTTCAAACCCCAGCATCCCATATGGTTCCCTGAGTCTGCCAGGATTAATTTCTGAGCACAGAGCCAGGAGAAACCCTGAGTGACACCCAGTGTGGCCCAAACTCTCCCCCCCCCAATAAATAAAAGTATTCCCCAGAGAGGCAGAAGAGAAGGCAACCAGGAGGGGGAGAGAGATACTGGGGCATTGGTGGTGGAAAATGCACAGTAGTGAAGGTTGTTGTACATTTTATGACTTAATCATGAACTCAGTCATGAACAACTTTATTTGTGGGGGGGAAAAACTATATTATTAAAAAAAATACCTTGTAACCACAGTGTTTAAATTAAAAAAACAAAACAAAACAACCATGACTAGGGAAAAAATAGTCTCTTTTATCCTCTTCACAAAGGAAAGAACAGAAAGAAAACATGAAAAAAAAATCCCCTCCCCAACCTTGTTCATGTTAATAAACCAGTAGTTTTCCCTTCAAAGGCTACTCATGAATTCTGAATTCAGTCAAGGCAAAAGTGTGCATACTTAGACCTGAAGTGGACATTCCCTGTGCCTCCAGCCAAGAATGGATTTAGAGCCTACTTAGACTGGAGTCAAACTTGAAAGGCAAGTTGCAGGATGCTCTGTGAGGCTGCAGAGGAGAGTCAAGGTGCTCCTGAAGATTTTCTCGGAGTGGAATTTCCTGTGACTGCTATGCAGTGGTTGAGCAGGAAGTAACAGTTCCTTTTCTTCAGACTTGCTCTGATGTCCTTCAAGAATGGTACTTCCCCCACCCATGGACAGAAGTAGGGGAGGAGGTACCTACCTCCTCCACCTTCTCTGGCAACTGAGAACCACACAGACAACATGCTTTTGTGCTTTAGAGAATAATCTTACATGCTAGAGTAAACTCATGTTCTAGAAAAACAACAGCAGGATAACCTCAGAGACCATGACCAAGGGGTGGGAAGGAGATAACTCAAGCAAATTCATCCACTTAAAGGAAGGAAGGCAGAATGGGTGAGTAGAAGGGAGGTGAGAGAGTCTAGATTTGATCCCTGACTAGGGGGAATGGATGGCAAGTTTTAAGGAGGGGAATCTCACTGTCAGAGCTGTTCTCGAGGGTCTGGAGAGATAGCGCAGTGGGTATGGTGCTTGCCTTGCGTTCAGCCAATCCAGGTTCAGTCGCTGACATCCCATACGTCCCTTGAGCCCTATCAAGAGTGATCCCTGAGCATCACTGGGTTTAACCCCAAAACCAAAATGAAACTAGAAAAATCCTATGACTGTAGTGTGAAAAATGAATGTAAACAGGCAGGTGGAGATCAAGGAGCTATTAGTACAAGGCTGTGGCAGTGAGGATGTAAGAAGTGGACAGATGTGAGAAATATTTAGCATATTAAAATAAAGTTCAGAGAGCTAAGATCAGCTGAGCTAAGACTTGGCAGCCATGACAAAGACAGTAGATCTAAATTTATGTTTTTGGTTTGATTTTTGGTCACACCCAGTGGTATTCATGGTCTACTCCTTGCTCTGTGCTCAGGAATCATTATTGCCTGTGTTTGAAAAACGATCCAGTGCTGAGAACTGAGCCAGGTTTCCCTTGTGCAAAGTCTGCATTGTCTGGCCAGCCACCTCTCCAGCCTTACTAAATCACTGAAATGATCGTATCTTTCAAGTTCTATATCAAGACATGAGCTACTCTAATTCACCTTTTATTACATTTTTTTTTGTGTGTGTGTAGAACATAACTGTATCCCTACTTTTTTTGCTCAGGGGCCACTCCTGGCAGTGCTCGGGATCATATTTGGTATTGAAGATAGAATCCAGATCAAGAGCATGCAAGGCAAGTGTCCTACCCACTGTACTAGCTTTCTAGCCCTATTTTGGTCCTGCCCCAATCTTACTCTTTTTTTTTTTTTTTTTTTTGCTTTTAGGCAGCATCTAGTTGTACTCTGCGGTTACCTCTGGCTCTGTACTCAGAATCACTCCTACCATGCTTGGGGGTCTATATGTGATGCTGGGGATCAAACCTGGGTCGGACATGTACAAGGCAAATGCTTTATCTGCTGTGTTATTGTTCTGGCCTCTCTATTGCACTTTTTGTTTGTTTGTTTGTTTGTTTGTTTTTTGGGTCACCTGGCAGCACTCAAGAGTTACTCCTGGCTCTGAACTCAGAAGTTGCTCCTGGCAGGAGGCTCTGCGAACCATATGGGATGCCAGGATTTGAACTGGGGTCCATCTTGTGTTGGCAATGTGCAAAGCAAACGCCTTACCACTGTGCTATCAAGCTGGCTCCTCCCTATTTTACTTTTTTTTTTTTTTTTTTGGTTTTTTTGGGTCACACTCGGCGGTGCTCAGGGGTTACTCCTGGCTGTCTGCTCAGAAATAGCTTCTGGCAGGCACGGGGAACCATATGGGACACCGGGATTCAAACCAACCACCTTTGGTCCTGGGTTGGCTGCTTGCAAGGCAAACACCGCTATGCTATCTCTCCGGGCCCTATTTTACTTTTTAAAGGAGATTATTTCTATTTATTGTTTGTGTCTTGTTTGTGAGCCACTCTTGGCAGTGCTCAAGGGTTACATCCAACTCTGTTCTCATGAGTTGCTCCTGGCTTTGTTCAGGCACCATATGCAGTAGGTGCTAGTGACAACCACTGGCATCCTAGATGCAAAGTGTGTGCTTGATCCATTGAACTTTCAGGGAGATTCTTTTGCTTTGTTTTTAGCTTGTTAATGTTTCGGGATATGGTATTGCTGTACCATAATTCCCACAAGAGTATCAACATCCTTCTACCACAGTTTCTGGTCCCCTTCTGTTCCTCTTCATTCTTCTTTACATCATCACCCCCTTAGCAAACTCAGTGCTATAAGCAGACTCTCTGGGTCTGTTATCTGTTTGTTCCCTATGTTTCTTTATACTCCACATACAAATTAGATCACATGTCCTCCTTTTGACTCATTTTTCTCAGTACGACACCCTCCAGTTCCATCCATTTTTTTCAAACTACAGAATTTTGTCTTTTCTTAATTTTTTTTTTAATTTTGGGGTTATAACTAGTGGTTTTCAGAGACTACTTTTTTTTTTTTTTGGTTTTTGGGCCACACCCTGTGAGGCTCAGGGGTTACTCCTGGCTATGCGCTCAGAAGTTGCTCCTGGCTTCTTGGGGGACCATATGGGACACCGGGGGATCGAACCGCGGTCCGTCCTAGGCTAGCACAGGCAAGGCAGGCACCTTACCTCCAGCACCACCACCCGGCCCCTTTTTTTTTCTTTTTGGGTCACACCTGGTGATGCTCAGGAGTTACTCCTGGCTATGTGCTTAGTAATCAATCGCTCCTGGCTTGGAGGACCATATGGGATGCCAGGGGATTGAACCACAGTTCATCCTAGGTTAGCACGTGCAAGGCAAACACCTTACCTCTTGTGCCACCTCTCCAGCCCCCCAGAGACCACTCTTATCTCAGCATGCAAAGATCACTTCTGGTGGAGCTTAGGGGACCATATAGAGTGCTAGGAATTATCCCAGGTTAGATGTGTATAAGCTCCCTACCCACTGTACTACCTCCAGCCTTGGTTTTTTCTTTGTTGTTTTTTGTTTGTTTGTTTGTTTTTTTAATTGTTTTCTTTTTTGAGGGGGGTTCACATCCAGTACTGCGCAGGGGCTACTCCTGGCTCTGAGCTCAGAAGTAGACCCTGGCAGGCTCTAGGGACCATATGGAATGCCGGGATCAAACCGTGGTCCATTCCAGGTTGGCTACATGCAAGACAAATGCTATCGTTCTGGCCCCTTGGTTTTTCTTATAGCTGAATAGTATTTCATTATATTGTATATTGTAACTTCTTTATTTATTCATCTATTCTTGAACCTGAGTTGATTCCAGACTGTGACAGTGCTACCATGGACATGATAGTGCAAATACATTTTCAAGTTAATGTTTTTGTGCTCTTGGGATAGATGCCAAGATGTGGAATTACTGGTTCATCTGGAAACTCAATTCTTAATTTTTGCAAACGTTTTCATGCTGTTTTCCCTAGAGGCTGAACCAGAGGATATTTCCACTAATAGTGAAAGATTTCTTTTTTACTACATTCCATACTATAATCTATTATTATAGTAATAATACCTATTTTATGTGTGCCAGTCTCACATAATCCATAGTTTATTGATTTTAATTTCTCTGATATGAAGAGCACTTTTTTGTATACCTATTAGCTATCTGTACTGTATGTCATCATCTCCTCCTCCTCCTTTTCCTCCTCTTCCTCCTCTTCTTTCTTCTTCCTTAGTTTTTTTAGCCACTCCTGGCAGTGCTCAGGAGACCATATGTAGTGCCATAACCAGGACAGTTTTAGGTTATTTGGTTGGTATGTCTTGTAGAGGGGAGGGGTACCATCATTACGGGAGGACTGTTGGGCATTAGCAGGCACCACCTGACAACATAACTCAGATCATCCATGTGTAAAATATTGTTCATTGTACTATCTCTCTGGCCCTAAAAATCTTGTTTGAGGAAGTGTTTGCTCAGCTCTTTTCCTATTTCTTTTTAAGGCCGGTTGTTTGTTGTTATTGTTACATTTTTTTTCTTTCTTTCTTTCCTTTTTTTTTTTTGGTTTTTGGTTTTTGGTTTTTGGACCACACCCGGCAGTGCTCAGGGGTTACTCCTGGCTATCTGCTCAGAATAGCTCCTGGCAGGCACGGGGGGGGGGGGGGGAACCCATATGGGACACCGAGATTTGAACCAGCCACCTTAGGTCCTGGATCGGCTGCTTGCAAGGCAAACACAGCTGTGCTATCTCTCCGGCCCATTGTTACATTTTTTTCACATTTCCAAAATAATCATCATGGCTGCTCCATTGCAGAGAGAAAGCAGGGACCACAGGAGCTTTTGGTAGGCTGTTATAAAGCAGTATAAGATTGGGAATGGTTTGAATCAAGGTGCTGGTGGTGGTAATGGTAACAGTAATAAAATGTGAGCAGATTGGAATGTATATTGAAGATAGAGTAAAATCAAGTTAGTTGAAGGAGACAAAGTGATACAGAAGGGAAAAAAGTTGACAGGAATGATTCTAATATTTTTTATTCTAATATATACATGGGTCACACCTGGCAGCGCTCAGGGGTTACTTCTGGCTCTATGCTCAGAAATCGTACCTGGCAGGCACAGGGGACCATATGGGATGCTGGGATTTGAACCACCGAACTTCTGCATGAAGGCAAACGCCTTACCTTCATGCTATCTCTCCGTCCCTATTCTAATATTTTTGACCTGAACGAGAAGAATTAAATGAACACTAAAACAAATCTGTGAGAGGAAAAGTATCAGGGGGCCAATGATTGGAAGCAAACTCAAGAGTTGAATTTTAACATGTACAAATTGAAATGCTTCCTGTAATAAAAATAAAGACAAATTGTAAACATTAAATCTACAATTGTCTATTCATATGAGTGGATAAGGCTGACGTAATAGTTTAGAAGACACTTGTGTATTTAAATTCAGGAGGTATCCTAGGCTAGTAATTCTCCATCAGGTAAAAAAATATTTTGGAAAATTGTCAGGACTGTTTCGGATTGTTTGGTTGTTATGTTTTGTGGGGATGGGGTGGGTGGTGCCATGTGACTGGGAGGCTGTAGATACAGGACATTACCAGGCACCACAAAGGGGGTACATCTGGCAATGTTCAGAGGTCACTTCTACCTCTGCTCAAGAATCACTCCCGGTGGTGCTCAGGGGACCATATAGAAGGCTGAGGATCAAACTTGGGTCACCCATGTGCAAGGCAAGTGCCCTACATGCTGTACTATCATCCTGGCCCACATGAAGGTTCTTTTTTTTTGTTTGTTTGTTTTGTTGGTTTTTTTTTTTGTTTTTGGGCTACACCCGGCAGTGCTCAGGGGTCACTCCTGGCTGTCTGCTCAGAAATAGCTCCTGGCAGGCACGGGAGACCATAAGGGACACTGGGATTCGAACCAACCACCATTGGTCCTGGATCGGCTGCTGGCAAGGCAAAAGCCACTGTGCTATCTCTCCGGGCCCTACATGAAGGTTCTTAAACATTACATGATGTACAGGAAATGTCTGCTCAGAACTCTCCCCCTTCACATGATTTTCAAATGTCCTGTCAAGTATAGGTTTTATGACTGTTTGTTTATTTCAACTCAGAACCTAAATTGATTCGTTATATAAACAGAGAATTTTTGTATGGTCGTAATATACACTGTTTTCTAGAACTTCCACTTCCTTGTCACTGCTGGAAGAGGGCGCCTTCTTTGTGTCATATGGGAAATCAGCAACACTGCCACTCTCCGTGTGTGAGATGCCAGTTCTGGATCAGTCTGCCAAGTGCGGTGTTGACAGGCACAGGGGTTCCAGAGATGGCCACTAGCCTCTGATGTTTACGTCAGGGCTTGTGTGAATGTGATACACAGTTTTTGCATGTTTTAATGTATTTTTATGCATTCGTTTCCTCTCATGCCTCCTGATGAATGAATTACAGGGATCTTAACTCATTGTTTGGAAATGATGTATTTGGATTTCGTTTAGTCTCCATTTGCCTCTCCTGATCCTATCCACTTTGCTCTCTTGGTCCTGCTCCCTGCCCTGGGGTGTTAACTTTTCTGGTGTGGGCTTGGGCGGTGACTTCCTTTTCAATTCAGCTGAAGGGAGATGCCACACCCTTGTCTTGACCATTCAGGTCTAGGAATGGCTAACACTCCCTCCAGTGCTTCCTCATTCCTGCTGGTTCTCTCAACCCAAGTCTTTGTCAATATTCCTTCATTAAATTGTATTCATTTGGACTCTGCTTGAATGTGTTATTTGTTCCCTGCCTGGTCCTCAAATACAGCATTTACGTTGTTGCTAAATTTCACTTCAGGACAGTAAAGGGCAAATTACAAAAGGTGGGTATAAGAAGGAAAAAATCCAGAGTGAAGAACATTATCTATGGCAATTAATCTGGTTTCATGATACGAAAAATAAAGGAAAATAAGGACTATTGAAGAATTAAAGGACCAAAAGGGCATAATGAGGAAGTTTCGTGTGTTGCTCTTGTTTGGATACAAATTTGAACAAACCCATTGTAATGTAATCCCTGAGAGATCAGGGAGAGTGCAATAATGGACTGAATATTTTGATACCAAATAATGATAATATCAAAACTCTCACTTTCATTTTTTACAGAGTATAAACAGGTCATTTATTTACATTAATTACAATAGTTACAAATAGTACAGAGAACTTCTGTTCCTGTCTGTACAGACAGAAGTTAACAGACTTTACTTTCAAATGAGTTTTATTTCTCTCTCTCTCTCTCTCTCTTTTTCTCTCTCTCGCTCTCATGCCCAGGTGGGTTGCAGGATCAGGTAGGTTGATGGTCACATATAGACAGGACTCACAGGCCCCAAAAGGTAGCAGATTCAGGCAGGGCATGAACACCCAGTAACAGGTATTGTACTCAGAAGTCTCTCCTATGCATCATGGCTGTGACTGGAAACTAAAGAGAGCTAAGACATCAGGGAATCTCTGGTGTACAGTCTAACAACAAGATTTTAGATTACAAATGTGCACACTGACCAGAGAACAGCATTAGGGACAAGATAAGGGCATTGTATGCAGGAGGTGGATAGACAGTGATGGGAGGTGGTATTTAGGAAGTCATAAGACATAAGATCATAAGACAGAGATGTAAACGGAAAGGTCTGGACACTAGAGAGGAACCCAGACCTATCTATTTAAAGTATAACATAAATTCTAGGGCCCGGAGAGATAGCACAGAGGTGTTTGCCTTGCAAGCAGCCGATCCAGGACCAAAGGTGGTTGGTTCGAATCCCGGTGTCCCATATGGTCCCCCGTGCCTGCCAGGAGCTATTTCTGAGCAGACAGCCAGGAGTAACCCCTGAGCGCAGCAGGGTGTGACCCAAAAACAAAAAAAAAAAAAAAAAAAAAAAAAGAAAAAAAAACAAAAAACATAAATTCTAGTTTCTTTCTTTCTTTCTTTCTTTCTTTCTTTCTTTCTTTCTTTCTTTCTTTCTTTCTTTCTTTCTTTCTTTCTTTCTTTCTTTCTTTCTTTCTTTCTTTCTTTCTTTCTTTCTTTCTTTCTTTCTTTCTTTCTTTCTTTCTTTCTTTCTTTCTTTCTTTCTTTCTTTCTTTCTTTCTTTCTTTCTTTCTTTCTTTCTTTCTTTCTTTCTTTCTTTCTTTCTTTCTTTCTTTCTTTCTTTCTTTCTTTCTTTCTTTCTTTCTTTCTTTCTTTCTTTCTTTCTTTCTATTTGTTTTGAGGCTCTATGTTCAGAAATCACTCCTAGCAAGCTCAAGGGATATATGGGCATATGGACATATGGCTCATAAGTATTATGGGCACCGAATCTGGGCCAGCTAATGTGCAAGGCAAACAGTCTACTAGCTGTACTATCACTCCTCGCCCCAAACTCCAACTTCATAATCCTCTGAATTTTGTTGCAAATCTTACATACATTCTCAAGAACTCACCTGCACAGGAAAATTTATTTTTGTACTAACATAATGGGCCAGGGAGATGACTCTAAGGGCGAGAACAATATTTGCATGAAAACAGGGCCAGAAGGGCCCGGAGAGATAGCACAGCGGCATTTGCCTTGCAAACAGCCGATCCAGGACCAAAGGTGGTTGGTTCAAATCCCGGTGTCCCATATGGTCCCCCGTGCCTGCCAGGAGCTATTTCTGAGCAGACAGCCAGGAGTAACCCCTGAGCACTGCCGGGTGTGGCCCAAAAACCAAAAAAAAAAAAAAAAAAAAAGAAAACAGGGCCAGAGATCAGTGATACACAAGAACAACTGTTCTTTTCTCAAAGCATATAAAGAGGGGCCGGGCGGTGGCGCTAAAGGTAAGGTGCCTGCCTTACCTGCGCTAGCCTAGGACAGACCGCGGTTCGATCCCCCGGCATCCCATACGGTCCCCCAAGCCAGGAGCGACTTCTGAGCGCATAGCCAGGAGTAACTCCTGAGCGTCACCGGGTGTGGCCCAAAAACCAAAAAAAAACAAAAAACAAAAAAAACCAAAGCATATAAAGAAGGATAATTTATCCTCAGTTTACCTTTCCCACTTATGCCTGACCTTCACTTTGTTTATATTTGTAGAGAAGTTGGCTTGTACTTCAAGGAAACAGGCTATGAGGAGAGTTTCTTGCTCATTCTGTCATCCATTGGTCCATAATTTACCCTTTCTTTCCTGCTATTCCCTATTTTAAAAAAAAAAACTTCCTGAGAGTGAGAGAAAGGTCAGGAGAGAGAGAGAGAGAGAGAGAGAGAGAGAGAGAGAGAGAGAGAGAGAGAGAGAGAGAGAGAGAGAGAGAGAGAGAGAGACAGAGAGAGAGACAGAGAGAGAGACAGAGAGAGAGAGAGAGAGAGAGAGAGAGAGAGAGAGAGAGAGAGAGAGAGAGAGAAGAAAAATGTCTGCAATAAAAGCAGACAGGGAAGGGTAGGTGGGAGGTGATAGGAGGGAAACAAGGGACATTAAATGTGGTAAATGTGCACTGGTGAAGGTTGAATGCTGTATGATTGAAAGTTATGAACAATTTTGCAACTGTGTATTTCATAGTGATTCAATTAAATTTTTTATTAAAAAAAAAACAAATAAAACAACCATTCCTGAGATTGTACAGACAAGGTTGTCGCTTTGAAGAAAGAGCCAGAGAGGTCACACACCAGGGTCCTGGTGATGTGCTCATGGCAAACTCTACCAGTCGCAACTGTTCCAGGCATTTCCCCAGGTGACTTGTGGGTAGAGCGGGAAGACATAGCGCTCCTCTCAAGGCTGCTACCTCATTGCTCCCCACTTTACATAAGTCACCTGTAATAATTCCAATTTGCTATCAGGATGGATGCTGTGTAACCTCAAGAATTGAGTCATTACCTTCTCAATACAGGTGTTTCAAGTGGTTCCTGATAGTAAACAACGTTTTCTTTAAAAATCCTGGGCACTCTGGGGCTGGAAAAATAGCACAATGGGTAGGGCATTTGCCTTGTGCACTCCTGACCAGGGTTCAGTCCCCAACATCCCATATGGTCCCCAGAGATTGCCAGGAGTAATTTCTGAGAACAGAGCTAGGAGTAACCCTTAAGCACTGTTGGGTGTGCTTTCCCCCCCACAAAAAAAAATCCTAGGCACTGATTATATTAGCTTATACCAGTTATATTGTATTGTAAATTACTCTTTAATTTTTGGGGAGGTTGGGTCACACCCGGCAGTGCTTAGGAGTTACTCCTGGCTCCTCGCTCAGAAATCACTCCTGGCAGGCTCGGGGGACCATATGGGATGCTGGGATTCGAACCACCGTCCTTCTGCATGCAAGGCAAATGCCCCACCTCCATGCTATCTCTCCGGCCCCAAATTACTCTATAATTTTAACTTTAGCTCCTAACACCCATATATGAATGCCACTGCAGATTGAGGTGGATCCAGAGCAGGTTGTGCTGCAAACCTGACTACACAATATGGAAGAACCTAAGGGATAAAAAACATACGAGACAGACTCTAACTAGACAAGGAAAATAGACATTCTTCCCTTGCAAACTTAGAAAGACTATTCCTGGTTAAGCTAACTAAAATAGCCTGAGGTCTGTTGTTTGGCAGATATTTCAAAATGCTTCCTGGGAGAAACCACCTTGTTTTAATTTGTTTACTCCTGTACCTATAAAGATTGTGTAAGCCCAAATGAACATTCCAGAATAAAGAAATATATATGTATAATTCTTATTGTGCTTATGCAGAAATGACTGGCCCTGTTTATTAGAAGTAAACTTAATCTGTTACTATAATTATTTAGTTGGTTAAAATGAAGAAATTCAAGCCAGAGAGTGATACAAGGAAGGCACTTTGCCTGAACAGACCCTATATGGTCCCCTGAGCACTGGAGTAATACCTTCATACAAGGTCAAGAGTAAACCCTGGGCACAGCCAGGTGTGGCCTTGAAACCCTAAATAAATAACTGTGAAGAAGTTCCAAAGGTAGAATTTTAAAGCAGAAAATATCTGTCATCCCAAAAATAAGTACAAGATTAGGTAAGAGACTTATCTCACAGGAGGGGCCCTGAAAGTAGAACATAGTTTATCTTTTTTTAATTTTTTAATAAAATAGTTTTGTTTTAAAAAATGAAAAGAGAGAGAGAAAGTGAAAGAGAAAAACACATACAGAGAGAGAGAAAGAGAAAGTGGGAGAGGGTAAAGGAAAGAGAGAGGAGAGAGAGAAGAGAGAGAAGAGAAAGAGAGAGTGCTCAGAGATCAGTCCTATTCCAGGGATGGAATCAGGGCCAGTTGAGTACAACACAAGTATCTTAATTTCTTTAGCCCAGAATGTAGTTTATCTTTGTGGGAATATTTCTCCTGCCACATCATTTGTTCTGTTCTACCCAGCAAATAAATGACTAGTCCCGAGCCAGTACACCATTTCTTTTTTTTTTTTTTTGTGTGTGTTTTTTTTGGGTCACACCCGGCAGTGCTCAGGGGTTACTCCTGGCTTCATGGTCAGAAATTGCTCCTAGCAGGCACGGGGGACCATATGGGACGCCGGGATTTGAACCGATGACCTTCTGCATGAAAGGCAAATGCCTTACCTCCATGCTATCTCTCCGGCCCCTACACCATTTCTTTTGAACAACTAACAGTGAGGACTAAAATGAACATAGAAAAGAAAGTAAAACCTAACATGAAGTGATTGAAAGATTGAAAGATCAGTGTAAACAAGGATATCTGTCCTTGCCCCAAAGCCTAAAGAGAAGGACAGTTTGTTCTTAATTTACTCTTCCCCCAAAAGCCTAACCTTTAATTTGCTTAGTTTTGTAGAAAAGTTGGAGTGTGCCAGAGAGGTAGGATAGACTGCTTCTGGCACCTCACATTATCCCTTGAGCATCACCATGAATTACTGCCAAGCACAGAGCCACAAGTAACCCTAGAGCATTGCTGGGTGTGACCCAAAAATCAGAGAAAACAAAAGTTCAGAGGCCTGCTTCCTATCTACTTTCCCAACCCTAAGTTACCCTCAGAATGTTCCAGACTCCCCCTAAACATCTGGACTATATTGGTCACCTTATGGTAGAGACACCATTTACCGGTTCTAGTCTAGTTTCAATAGGATTCTGCCAGACAGGGGCAATTTCCTGGAGGGTGAGCAAGCAAAGCACAATTAAGGCTGGAGCTCTTTAAACTTTGGGCCTCATCCCAGAGGGGCACAGAAATTTCCTTAATCCAGGAACTTCCTTAATTGTTGGTATCAACCCCACCCAGCCCTGGCCAGCTATCCTGGAGGAAAGGAAGGAATCTGGATCTCATCCAAAGCACCCAGTACTAAACCTCCTCTATCATTGCTGTTTCTTTCTTCTTTTTCTCCTGCCTCTCTTCTTGGTATTATAATTAAAAGCTAGCAAATAGATAGGTTTGCACATTCAAATTCTGTGATCAGGCCTAAAAGATAGTCCAGGGGCTAAGGTGCAGCTTGTCCCTGTTCATTTTCTGGCACTGCATGATCTCCCAGGCAACACTGGGAGTCATCCTCAGCTAGCTAAGAACTGCTGGATGTGGCCAAAAAATTCAAAATAAAGGAAGAATAAAAATGAAAAACCAAGGGAAACCTTAAAAAATAATGACTTGAATCAGCTGGTATACTGGAAAAACCCAGTCAGGAACCTCTGACTCAGCCCAGAGGAATCAGGGAGGACTCCCAAAGAAATGATGGTTTATGTCCTGAAATGCAGAATCCGGTCCAGAAATGAATTCAGGTAGTGACAAAGAATTCTCTCCTATTCCAAAGAAATTATAAATATATAAAATAATTCTTTCCTATTCTTATTCCTAGGCACATTTGTTTTTTTGGGTCACACCCGGTGACACTCAGAGGTTACTTCTGGCTCTGCACTCAGAAATCAATCCTGGCAGGCATAGGGGACCATTTGGGATGCCAGGATTCGAACTACTGTCTGTCCTGTGTGCAAAACAAATGTCCTACCACTGTGCTATCTCTCTGGCCTCTATTCCTAGGCATATTAAAATGAATTTAGGTAGTGACAAAGAATCCTTTCCTTTTCCTAAGCATATTATTACTCAAAATATGGTCTTCTCTTTCACCAGACATTCTAACTCAGCACTAGACAATTAAGCTTTCTGCAATGATGGATGTGTTCTTTAATTATACTAAAACAATAACCATTAATCACATGTTGTTATGAAGAACTTAAAATTAAGTTACTTAAAATTACTTAAAGTTACTTAAAATTAAATTCTTCATAACTAAGTTGTTGGCGGGTAGATGAGATGGGCAATTAATGAATTATTTGAGATGGAAAAAAGCCACAAAGAAATAGTTTAGTTACTAACTCTGAAGCTACCCAGAAGCAGGAAAGTCAGACCCCTTTAAGAGGCAAATACTGATCTCACATCTTGGAGAAACTGAGCCACCACTCAGAAAAAGGTGGACCCGCTGAAAGGAGAAGCTTTAAGAGAAGCTAAAGATTGATGAGAATAAGAAAGACCATCAAGAATCCAAGGCTCTTCAGGAGCAGTTTAGAAAAAGTTTTTTTTTAAAAAAAAAAAACTGTGTGTACAGACTTTTTTGTTTGTTGTTTGGTTCACACCTAGCTGTACTCAGGGGTTAATCCTGACTCTACACTCAGAAATTGCTCCTGGCAAGCAAGGGGGAACATATGGGTTGCAGGGATTCGAACCACTGTTCATCCTGGATCAGCTGCATGCAAGGCAAAAAGCCTACCGCTGTGCTATCTCTCTTGCCCCGTGTATAGACTTAATCTGAGAGGCATCTCTATCTATAATATGTACTCTTGGCTTTTCCCTTCTGGAAAAGTCAATTTTCTCTCTCTCTCTCTCTCTCTCTCTCTCTCTCTCTCTCTCTCTCTCTCTCTCTCTCTCTCTCTCTCTCTCTCTCTCTCTCTCTTTCTCTCTCTCTCCTTTCCCTTTCTCCTCTCCCCTTTCCCCCCTTTTCTATCCTTACCTCCCTCCCTCCTTTCCTCCCTCTCTGTTTTTGAATCATGTCAGACTGTGCTCAGGACTTAATCAAGGCTCTATGCTCTCAAGGTGCACTCTGCAGATTTGGGGGACCAGATGGGGTACCAGGGATCGAACCTGGGTCTTCCATGTGCAAGGTAAGTGCCCTACCTACTGTATACCAGCCTCCCCCACTCTTCAAACTCCTTGTGTGTGCTCTCTCTCTTGTTCTATTCATGCTTCTCTAAATAAAACTATTTTACTTCACTATTTGTCTCCACCTGAAATTCTTTTCTGTGAGAGAAGGTGACATTCCTAGAAAACCTCGGCAGAAATTAGACTGACTTCCTTTTCCAGCAAAGAGTAATTCTTCACTCCAGTCTGAGTTCACAGCTCCCAAGAATCCTGGTGGTGGGGACTGGTTCCCACAGTGTACAACATTTGTTTTGTTTATATTTTGGAGCCACAATTGGAGGTGCACAGGGCCTTCTCCTTCTCCTGGCTCTACACTCAGGGATCACTTTTAGCAGGCTCAGGAGACCATATGGGATGCTGGATATCAAATCCAGGACAACCACACGCAAGACAAGTGCCTTACCTAAATCGCCCCAGCCTCTGATTCTTGAACTATAGATCAAGTTCACTTCAGCTGACTTAACAGCTTTGATGTGGGCTGGTGGGATGCCAACATCCATGCTGCTCAAATGCTTCTGGGCAGACCTTACTAGTCCTGACATGGCATTTCTCCTGGTAGTAGGGTGGATCAAACTCTTCTTTTCTCAAGGCTACCTCCCTCTGATCTTCCTCATTTCACATAAGTCACTTACATCACTTGGCAAGATAGCCCAGGTCTGGCTGGCTTTTGCACTTGCAGTATAATTTACAAGCCTCCTGGGAGACCTCCTTCTCTTGGTGTGGGCCAATTTCTCACCATCTCAGATTCAAATAACTATATGTATGTAAATAATGCAGTCATTTTGTTTTTCATTTTACCTCCTTTCCCTCATTGTAGTAGTTGTTAGTTGTACAATGCCCAGGATTGTACACATATCTGACTGTAGGCTCATGCCTGTAGCTGGTGCTCATGGAGGACTCATGTTACTTGCATGCTCCATTGCAATGTTCACCAAGAGTTTCTTTTTTTTTTTTTTTTTTTGGTTTTTTGGTTTTTGGGCCACACCCAGCTATGCTCAGGGGTTACTCCTGGCTGTCTGCTCAGAAATAGCTCCTGGCAGGCACGGGGGACCATGTGGGATGCCAGGATTTGAACCAACCACCTTAGGTCCTGGATTGGCTGCTTGCAAGGCGAACACCGCTGTGCTATCTCTCCGGCCCCGCTCACCAAGAGTTTCACTCCTTTCATTGTGGTGTTCGCATGTATGCTCAACAAAGGGCCGTGCTCCTCAGATGTGGTGTTGGGCTGTGTTCCTCAGGTGTGTTTGTGCACAATCTGGTTGTGCTTGCTGGAGTTCACAGTGGTGCTTACATATGTACTCTTCAGGCCCCATTCTTCCTAGCTACAGCATTTTCACATCATTCTAGTGGTGCTACCAGGGGCCACATCCCTTTAGTGAGGGACTCACATACAACCTGGCTGTGGTTCAGAAGAAACTGCTGGCAGTTCCAAGGATTACAGACAGCAGAGCTGCCAGGATCAAGCTTGGTACATGTGGCAACATTGTACCAGGGAACTCACATTTGCAAGACAGGTATTCAAGTACTAAGCTAAGCTCTATCCCCAGGCCCTCAACAATAGTTGCTTTTTTTGTTTTGTTTTTTTGTTTTTGTTTTTGTTTTGGGCCACACCCAGTGATGCTTAGGGGTTACTCCTGGCTGTCTGCTCAGAAATAGCTCCTGGCAGGCATGGGGACCATATGGGACACCAAGATTTGAACCAACCACCTTTGGTCCTGGATTGGCTGCTTGCAAGGCAAACACCGCTGTGCTATCTCTCCGCCCCCCCCTTTTTTTTTGTAGGAAGCTACACTCTGATTCTACATTCAGGATAACTTCTGGCAGGACTTGGTGTTGGAGACCCTTGAAATCAAGAATTGACCTCTATGAGAACAGCACCTTACCTGTCGAACTATTGCTCCAGCCCTGACAACACAATATTAACAGGATAACTGCAGTTTGTATGTGTAAAAGACATTGTATTTTGTACATTAAAACTTAAATCTGGGGCTGGAGTGACAGCACAGTGGTAAAGCATTGACCTTGCATGCAGCTTACACCTTCCCAATTTGTTTTTGGAGGAGGAAGAGGAGAAGGAGGAAGAAGAAGAAAAAGAAGAAGAGAAAAGAAGAAGAGAGAAGGAGAAGAAGAAGAAGAAGAAGAAGAAGAAGAAGAAGAAGAAGAAGAAGAAGAAGAAAAGAAAATAGAAGATGAGGGAAAAGGTAAAAGGAAGGAGAAATGAAGAAGAAAAGAAGAAAAGAAAGAGAAGAGGATGGAGAAAAGGAGAAGAAAGAGAAGAGTATCACTTAATTTATCTTGCTTTTATTTTCTTTCTTTCTGACTCACCTCTCCTTCCTCCCTCTCTCATTTTCCATTCTTCCTTCCCCATTGTTTATGCCAACCCTATGCCAAATTGCACCTATTCATTCCATTTCCATCCCCACCACCCTGCCTGCTACTTTTTATTGCCTATAAACCTTAAAGAGCAGCCTCTTTGGTTCTCTGCTTTTTCCTAACTCCTGTCTGTTCTCTACAAAGTACCAGATAAAGTCTTTCTAAACTGCTTTCCTACTTCAAATTTATCAATGAAATCTATTTGCTCTGGAATAATAACCCAAGTATTTAATACGACCCACAAAGTCCTGGGTCTTTGTTCTCTGCCTTTGGTCTCAGCCTTAGTTTAGCATAGTGCACCTCATAACCCTACCCCCAAAACATTCACCCTGCCTCCACTGTCAGCCTCTTAGCTCCAGACTCATTGACCTTCTCTGAGTCCTTGACGTGATGTCCTTGGCCTTTGTGCTTCAGCACATAACTGCTCCTTCTTCTTCTTCTTCTCAAAGGCCCTCCAGCTCTTTTCTTGGTCAAGTTAATTCCTTATGTCTCAGATATCAGGTCTCCACTGTCTTGGATTCAGTTCCACACTTTTCATAACTCCTTGCTCTTACTTGTAATATGTATATTCACTCAGTAAAGAAGAGTTTTTTCCAGATAAAGAAAACTAAAATATTCATAAAGGCAGGACTCTGCGGTCTCCTCATCACTCTGAAGATAGCCTGGCAGATAGTAGGCACTTGCGTAATATTCATTGAATAAACTAGTATTTCTTCCCCTGGAATGATAAGCCTCACGTATGCCTTCTCTAATATTTGAAGGAGGCAGAATTACTAAACTCATACTTCTGTAATAGTGCAAAGGAAACTTTTAGAAGAATGATGTCGTATGTCTCCTACCCCAGCCTGAACTACTAACCACTACCTGGTCTACCAAAACAACAAAATAAAGATATAGAGGCATAGATGACTCAGAAGTCACCCAGAAGTGTGGCACCAGAGTTTCCCTGGGAGAGCCAAGAGTCATATATACTCAAGGACTCTATTCAGGGGGAGAGTGTCATCAGGTAGGAGAATATTATTATGCTCTACCATGGAGCCACATCACCCAGCCCCCACTCAATTTCAATTCTCTAACCTTTTTGGAGGGGTTAGGGGAAATTTTTTAAAACACTTTTTTGCTCAAGAATTACTCCTGTGCTCGCTTCGGCAGCACATATACTAAAATTGGAATGATACAGAGAAGATTAGCATGGCCCCTGTGCAAGGATGACACGCAAATTCGTGAAGCGTTCCATATTTAAAAAAAAAGGGGGGGGGCCGGAGAGATAGCACAGTGGTGTTTGCCTTGCAAGCAGCCAATCCAGGATCTGGTTGGTTCGAATCCCGGTGTCCCACATGGTCCCCCATGCCTGCCAGGAGCTATTTCTGAGCAGACAGCCAGGAGTAACCCCTGAGCACTGCCGGGTGTGGCCCAAAAACAAAAAAAAAAAAAGAATTACTCCTGGCTCTGTGCTCACTAATCACTCCTGGCAGACTCGAGACCATATGGGATGCCAGTGATCAAATCTGGGTCAACCATGTGCTAGACACAACCATTATGCTATCGCTACAGCCCTTAAGCTTTTATTTTAGAACTTTGTTTGTTTTATTTTAGTTTGGTTTGATTTTATTTTTTTTGTTTGTTTGTTTAAGCCCCATCAATGGCTTGTGATTGCTTTCAAAATAAAATTCGACAAAAGAAAAAGAAATTTCAGATTTTCCCTGTGGACTACAAGGTCTTGGATGATCTACTTCCTGTCCACGTCTCCCTCTCCCAGCTCATTCCCTGTTCTCTTATTGGCCACACTCTGGTCACACCCTGTCCTTGTGCTTCCCATACACTTCCCATGCACCTATCCTTTCCATAGTGCTTCATGCACTCCCAGTTTACTACTTTAAGTGCCAGCTCCTTCAAACAGACAGCCTTGCTTCCATGATTGAGATCGAACGTCACTTTCTCAGAATGTTCTTTTTTGATCACCTGCTTCAAAATAGCCTCTGTGTTATTGCTTGTTAGATTACCTATTTATCATTGTTTTACAGGGGCCTCTCCAGAGGTGCTACTTATTTATTTATTTATTTATTTATTTATTTATTTTTATTATTCTTTAAAAAGTTTTTATAATAGTTTAGGTAATGTATGTATGATATTTATGGTCTTGCACTAATATACCATTGATAACCATTGGCTTCATTAAGAAGGTGAGTTTATGTTCAACACTCTAGCCTCAGGCCCTAACCAGACAACATCACGCTCGGCCCTTCATAAATGCCTGTCTCCTGGACTCTTGGAGCTGGCCAGTGACAATCCCAAATTCCTTCTTTGCCATGTTGAAAGGTGTTGCCCCTATTTTCCCAGCAGGTGGAGCCAAAGCCACATCTGGTTGGGGGCTAGGGGAGAGGGGTGTCGGGAAGTGAAGTGGTCTGGGGTATGCAGTGGAATCCAAGTGCAGAGGAAAGAAAGCCAACAGGGCACTTCTCCCCAAAGAATAGGTGGGATCTACGCCGGCTGGAACCTGGAGCAGCCAATGATCCAAGAGGATCTGGGATTTCCCTACCGCTTTCCCACTCCCACACCAATCCTTTTTCCAAATCATTCTTTGAAGAGGAGTACAAGTTTCTGTGATGAAACTGTAGGGACAAGGTTTTCATTTCCAACCCCCCACTTTACAGATGAGGAAACTGAGGCCAAAGAGAGAGGTGTCCCAGTGGGTCAGGGGACTGGGTGTGGGCTCCATGTGAAAAAACAGGAGGAGCATGTGGATGTCTAGTGTCCTCTAAAGTCAGGGTGGGGGGAGTCAGGGGTTTTGGGAGTGGTGCACTACTTTTCTGTTTTGTTTTGTTTTGTGGCCACACCCAGCGGTGCTCAGGGGTTACTCCTGGCTATCTGCTCAGAAATAGCTCCTGGCAGGCACGGGGGACCATACGGGACGCCGGTATTGGAACCAACCACCTTAGGTTCAGGATCTGTGCTATCTCCCCAGCCCCACTACTTTTTTTTTTTTTAATAGTATCTTTATTTAAGAACCATGATTACAAACATGTTTGTAGTTGGGTTTCAGTTATAAATAAGAATATCCCCCTTCACCAGTTCAACCTTCCCACCACCAATGCCCTCCATCTCCCTCCTCCACCACTCCTGCCTGTACTCGTGATAGGCATTCTACCTCTTTCATTCACTACCATTGTCATGATAGTTGTTAGTGTAGTTATTTCTCTAACTGCACTCACCACTCTTTGTGTTAAGCTTCATGTAGTGTACCTCATCTCTATTGTCTCTGAGTGTTATTACAATAATGTCTTTTATTTATCTTCAATCCCATAGATGAGTGAGACTTTTGAGAGGTGGTCTAGAGCCAAGAAACACAGAAGCAAGGTCTGCCAGATGGACAGATCAGAGCCCAAGGGTTTGTGTGTTCCATCCCAAGCTGATGATCCACACAAGGACTGCCTCAAGATCTGGGACTGGGAAGTTAGTGGGAATATTGGTGTTTCTCCCCAAATATAAATTCTCACTCAAGATGTTTCAAGTAGGAGAGCTGTTTGGTTATCTTAGATGAGTTTCTTAACTTCTCTGTGCCTCCATTTACTTCCCTGAAAAAGTGAAAATGGTACTGACCTCATGGGGAGGTTTTAACTTAAAATTGAATGGCTATTTGTTCAGCGTGCAAAACAGTACCAGTAGCACTCCAAAATAGGCATGGCAGGGGCTGGAGTGATAGCACAGCTGTAAGGTGCTTTCCTTGAATGTGGCCAACACAGGACAAACCCCGGTTCAAATCCCAGCATTCCATATGGTCCCACAAGCCTGCCAGGAGCAACTTCTGAGCTCAGAGCCAGGAGTAACTCCTGAGCGCTGCCAGATGTGACCCAAAAAAACAAAAACAAAACAAAACAAAAAAGTAAAATAGGCATGGCAGACATCAGCAAGAAACAAGTAGCACAAAAGCTAGAGGAATTCATCACCACAAAACTGACTTTGCAAAAAATATCCCAGCAATTTCTAAATTGAAACCCCATTTAGAAATAATAAGAAACCTATGGGGGCTGGGCAGTGGCGCTGGAGGTAAGGTGCCTGCCTTGCCTGCGCTAGCCTAGGACGGACCGCGGTTCGATCCCCCGGCGTCCCATATGGTCCCCCAAGAAGCCAGGAGCAACTTCTGAGCTCATAGCCAGGAGTAACCCCTGAGCGTCACAGGGTGTGGCCCAAAAACCAAAAAAAAAAATAATAATAATAATAATAATAAGAAACAAGGAAAAAATCCAATAAAATGGGGCCGGAGGGAGGCACAAGCATCTACCTTGTGTGCACTAGCATAGAACAAACTGCGGTTCGATCCCATGTGGTCCCCCAAGCCAGGAGAGATTTCTGAGCGCATAGCCAGGAGTAACCCCTAACTGTCACCAAGTGTGGCCTAAAAACCAAAAAAGTAGAAAAAAGAAAAAGAAAGAAAAAATCCAATAAAATGAAATACGGGCCTGGAGAGATAGCACAGCGGCGTTTGCCTTGCAAGCAGCCAATCCAGGACCAAAGGTGGTTGGTTCGAATCCCGGTGTCCCATATGGTCCCCCGTGCCTGCCAGGAGCTATTTCTGAGCAGACAGCCAGGAGTAACCCCTGAGCACTGCCGGGTGTGGCCCAAAAACCAAAAAATAAATAAAATAAAATAAAATGAAATACATAGTAATGGTATAGTGGTATAGTAGGGACATCACTTTAGAAGCTAGCAAGAAGATAAAAAGACCAAAAATGTCAAGAGAGGCCAGAGAAATACTACAGCAGGTAGTGTTTGCCTTGTTTAAACAAATTCAATCCCTGGCATTAACTATATGGTCCTCCAAACTTGCTTGGTTTTGAGGGCAGAGCCAGGAGTAATCCCTGACTACTTCAGGGTGTGGCCCCAAATCAAACAAAAAAGAATGTCAGGAGATTAACTCTATTCATCTATATTTATCTGTGAATTGTGTATTGTTCCTTCAAATCTGAATAACAGTTTGTCTGAATAAAGTATTCTTGGTGAGGTATTCATTTTGTTGAGTTTTTTCACTATATCCCACCACACACCTTGTGCCCAAACAATTTCATCTGGTAAACTTGCTGTAGATCTTAAGAACACTCCTTTGTTTATAATTTCCTTCTTTGATCTTACTGCTTGCAGTATTCATTTCTATCTATGGTTTTGCCATTTAGATCAGGATGTGCCTTGGAGTATTTTTATCTGGACTTCTTCCAGCTGGTCCCCTTTGGAACTCAGGTGTGTGTGTGTGTGTGTGTGTGTGTGTGTGTGTGTGTTGCTTCTTTATCAGGATTGCCTTCCTGGTCCTCTGGGACCCCAAAGATTCTTATATTGTTCCTTCTTGAATCCACCCAAAAGTTCTTTTGTCAGTTCCTTTATTTTCAGACTTTTATTTTAATCTGCTTTTGTCTGGAGGTGTCCTGCACCTGACCCTGGAGCTCACTGATTCTGTCCTCAGTAACTGTTACTCTGCTAGTAAGGTCTTCCAGTGAGTTTTTCATATCTGTCATTTCAGTTTTTCAGTTCTATCACTTCTGTTTGAAGTTTTCTCATCTCTGCTCTCATGTCTTCTTGTGCTTTATTAAATGTCCACCCATTGTTTCTTTGAGCTCCTTGAACATCCTCAACATGTTCTCTTTAAAGTTCTTATAAGACAGGCTATACCTGCTTCTTTAGTCTTTAAGGTTACCATCTTTGTTCACAAAGTGTGGTGTAGTTCTATGTTGCTTTTCCATTGTGACCGTTGTGGTTAAAGGGATGTTTCCTGTGTGGTGTTATGTGGCTATGTGAATAGAGTTATGAGGTCTTTGTATGCTCAAAGTGAAGTATGAAGAGGTGAAGAAATATGTGGCCAAGTGTCAGCCACACACCCTTCGGGGGTGAAGTGGTGATTCTGAGTCACAAATAAGGCCCAATGCCACATGTCTCCTTTATTCATCTATATAAGTGTAGGGTCACTACTGAAAAGCCCCAGAGATCTCTCCTATATGTGGCAGACAAAACTAAACAGTATGAGAACAAAAAATGGTCAAAGTCATCTAAATTGAAAATATTTTTCTATCCAACTGAGCTTACTTGTGGGGTGTAGGGAGGTCCTTGGGCAACTGGTGGAAGGAAGAGGTCTCTCTGGTGATGGTTCTAGCGTTAGAATGATGTATGCATGAAAAGTGTGATTAAGAAGCTGGACAGATAGTACGGCAGATAGAGCTCTTGCCTTGCATGAGACCAAACTGAATAAAATCCCAGCAACACATATGGTCCCACAAGCTCCACAAGAGTATTTCTGAGCACAGATTCAGGAGTAAGCCTTGAGTATTGCCAGATGTAACTCCAAAGCAAAATAAAACAAAAAGGAATGCATAATAGTATTATAAATCACAGTACTTCAATAAAAATTACTTTTTTAGGGCTGGAGTGATAGCATAATTGGGTAGGGCCTTTGCCTTGCACGTGGCTGACCTGGGGTCGATCCCCAGTATCTCATATAATCCCTCAAGCCTGTCAGGAGTGATTTCTGAGTGCAGAGCCAGGAGTAACCCTTGAACACTACCAGGTGTGCCCCCCTCCACAAAAAAAAAACCAAAAATTTTATTGAAAAAAAGGAGGACACCAAATGGGGAAATGAAAGTGACTTTGGGGATAGGAAAATGGCTCTAAGGCTAGAATACAGGTCTGGCACACACGAGGCTCTGCATCTGAATTCCAGTAGCATGTACCTCCTAAGTACCATTGGATGTAGGTCTGGTGCCCTCCAGCATCAATAGGGGAACACGGAACCTTTCAAAGAAAATGTAGACAGTTAGAATTACCTCAAGAATAAGGTGCAAAGACCAGAGTGATAGTACAGTGGTAAATCCTTGCACACGGTCGAACCCGGATTCAATCCCGAGCCTGCCAGAAGCAACTTCTGAGAGCAGAGCCAGGACTAACCCAAGTAATGCCGGGTATGGTCCAAAAGCTAAAAAAAAAAAAAAAAAAAAAAAGAATAAGTTGCTGTTGGGTGGTAGACATGGTTCAGTGATGCACTTTTTTTTTCTTTTTGGGTCACACCCGGCAGCGCTCCGGGGTTACTACTAGCTGTATGCTCAGAAATCACCCCTGGCAGGCTCAGGGGACCATATGGGATGCTGGGATTCGGACCACCGACCTTCTGCACACAAGGAAAATGCCTTACCTCCATGCTATCTCTCCAGCCCCGTGATGCACATTTTTAAGAAATGTAAAATAATATCCTTATAATGTCATCTTGATTTGGGAATTTTGTTCTTTTGAGTCACACTGGCAGTGCTTAAGGGTTACTCCTAAACTCTATGCTCAGGGATCTCTCCTGGCTGGGTTGGGGGACTCTATGGGATGCCAGAGATTGGACCCGGGTTGGCTTCATACAAGACAGATGCCGTACTCATTATACTATCACTATACTATCACTCTGGCTTTGTCTTGAGGGAATTTGTTGTAAATTTGGCACATACCCGGTGGTGCTCTGGGGATCATAACAAGATTAAACCCAAGTCTCCTACATGAGCATGAGCTCCAGCCATCTGCCTTCTCTCCCAGGCCCTAGGCTTGGTTTCAGCTTTAGGAGGCTGGGGAGCAATTTTTACTGTTGTTCTGTCAAAACGGCTCTTAATTTTTTATGGGGGCCACACCTAGCAGTGCAGAGAGGTAGAAAAATGAGGTGACTCCCAACCAATAATTTTCAGCTGGTGATGTGGGGCCCTGCAGCTCAGAGCTCATTCTGGTAGTACTTAGGAGCCCTGTGTCTTTGGGAGACCATGCCAAGAGACGTAATATCTATGTTTGATTCCTGGGACACTAAATGATTCCCCGAGCACTGCCAGGAGTGGCCATGGGTAAGTCCTGAGCACAGTCAGGCATGGTCCAACACCCCACTCCCAAAAAAGTTAACATAACCATTAGTGAGTTGAAATCAACTATTTACATGGTGGCAATGAACAGAAGAACCCCTTCCCCCCATCTCTTCTCCAGTCCAAGTCCAGAAGTAGGTATTCATGAACACATTAGGGTTCAGAGCCCTACTCAGTCAACCTTCCCCCAACACTAAGAGACATTCTTACCCTGTATAGCTATAAAGAATTTCAGGGACCCCAAAAAGGCTCAATCTATCTGCAGATATACCGTATTTTCCGGCGTATAGGACGACTTTTGAAACAAAAAAAAGTCAACCGAAAAGCGGGGGTCGTCTTATATGAAAATGTTATCTTATCCCAAAAAATGTTTTAATATGCTGCTAAACAAAAATTGTCTGAATATTGCCACAAAATGAATTTTCCAACTCGATCCTGCACCAATCACTGTAAGGCTGCTCCGACCGCCTCTCTAACTCAGCCAATCCAAGCAGGCTTTTTTTTTTTTTTTAATTTTTTTTATTGTAAGAATTTATTCAAGAGACAAAATTGATTAACATAATGAAGTAAACTAACATAACATAATATAGTGACATAACATATAATATAATTAATATAATAATACATGTAAGTCAAAGAAAGTTTCTGATTAAAAACACAATTTTTTTCCATAATGGCCTACATATCTTTCACAGTAGTATTTTAGGTACATATTAACATTGAATCAGGGGAATACCCATCACCAACTATGTCCTCCCCCTATTCCAGTTCCCTTTCTACAACCCATATACCCCACCATCACCCCCTGGGCTGTTAGAGTAGGTGGACCCCTCTTTGGCTTACTATTAGTGATCACATATCTGTTTGGTCCTGGAAACCTCCCTTGTTTCCCCCTCTATTTAAGAGGCAGAGCTAGAAAAATCGAGGTATGTGGTTTTGTTTGAAGGAAAGAAAAGCAATAGATTGGGGTACAAAATAAGAGGGGAAAAAAAAAAGAAGTCTAAAGTCAAATACGCTGAAAATGGGCAGAGTAGAGGCTTCCAAACCTTAGTTTGAGAGAGGACGTGGAAAAGGTAATTGAGATACCACAACAATACAGGAAAAAAAATCGAATTAATTAACTGGTGAGCACTACAGCAATAAAGACAGGCACCACACAATAGTCTCGGTTCTGAAATCAAATCATGCTCGAGTGCAAAAAGAAAGAGAAAGACAAGACAAAATAAAATAAAATAAAATAATATTGGAGACATCAACCGTAGTCTCCACACCAAAATAAAGACATCAAAAAAAAAATCGATCAATCGATAAATAAACGTGGAAAAATTATTGTTTTGTGCTTTCTTTTTTCCTCCTTTTCTTTATCCCCCTGCATAGGCACAGTAACTATTGGGGATATTGTAGAAGGAGTTCCCTTGACCTAGGAGATACAGGGTTTCTCCACCCCTGAAGTATACTGTCATGGGATTAACTCTAGACTAGACTCCTCGCATGATCATTTACTCTCCCCTTGCTGCTTTTGTGGTGTGTGGAAGACTTCTGCTTTGTCTTGGATGGTAAAAATCAGACCTCTGTTTCTAGAGATCTTAGTGGCTGTGCAGCTCAGGGATTGGAGTTTATGAAGTCTTTCTTTGTGGTTCTAGCAGTTATGCTTCTTCAGTGTCGTTTTAATCCATCTTCTGTAGTTTGTGTTCTTGGTCGTTATTTTGCTCCTTAATGGAGCCTGGGGATAAAGTCTTTCGTTATGTTTCGGGAAGACCGGTTCAGTTGCGGTTGTCTCAGTCAGACTTCTGGAATTGGAGCTCTTTTTATTTTTTATTATTATTTTTTGTTTGTTTGGTTGGTTTTTTTGGGCCACACCCGGCAGTGCTCAGAGGTCACTCCTGGCTGTATGCTCAGAAATAGCTTCTGGCAGGCACGGGGGACCATATGGGACACCGGGATTCGAACCAACCACCTTTGGTCCTGGATCGGCTGCTTGCAAGGTAAACGCTGCTGTGCTATCTCTCTGGGCCCGAATTGGAGCTCTTGTTTGTTGAACAGATCGTTCAACAAACCAAAAGCTAGGCTAGAGCTTTTTGTTCCAAGCAGGCTTTTTATGCATGCAAATTAGACATTGTTCTGGACGCGAATCTACACTGCCAAAAGCCTGCTCAGATTGGCCAGAGTCAGAGAGGAAGTCTATTACAGTAGAACCTTTGAACCTTTGCTTGTTGTGATTGGCTCACTGTGGTACATACAGTTGCAGCACAGGAACGTTCTGTCTGATACAGCGAATATAGGCCTAAACCTATGTTTTAACTGCAAAATTAGGGAGTCATCTTATACGCCAGCAAATACGGTAGCTCATCAGAGTCAGCCCCAGCACAAGTGACTCCTCATGCTCAGACACGCACAGGGTGGAAAGAACAGTGTGTAGACCCAGGCAGGACCAGAATTGCCTGGCTGCTCTCCCACAATGGGAGACAGATGGGGTGGTTAAAGTATAGGCTCAGAGAAGTGGGGTACATTTGGGTCAGCACATCAACATCAGAGCTGTTTCCTTGTCTTAATTTTTTTTTGTTTGTTTTTGTTTTTCGGTCACACCTGGCAGTGCTCAGGGGTTACTCCTGGCTCTATGCTCAGAAATCGCTCCTGGAAGACTCGGGGGACCATATGGGATGCCGGGATTTGAACCACCGTCCTTCTGCATCTAAGGCAAATGACTTACCGCTGTGCTATCTCTCCGGTCCCTCGTCTTAATTTTTTTTATTGTTTTGTTTTGGGGTCACACCTGGCAGTGCTAGGAGATACTTCTGGCTCTGTACTCAGGTATCACTCCTGGCAGGGTTCTGGTGGGGAGACCATATAGGATTCTGGGGATTAAACCTCAGTCAGCTGCATGTAAGGCAAGTGCCTTATCTGTTATACTATTGCTCTGGCCCTGTTTCCTCGTCTTGAAAAAGGATCTACCTGGTTTACCCAGATGATTTTGAGGGTTAAGTCAGAAGCCAGTGAGGTGGAAGAATCACCTCTTTATGGCACCTACGCCCAAGGTATTTTGTAAATGTTAGCTGACAGTGGACCCTTATCACACCCTTAGGCTCCTGCTCCCCACCCACCCATTCTTTTTGTTAGTTTCTTTTTGTTTTATTTTGGTCACACCCCGAAGCACTCAGGGGCCACTCCTGGCTATACACTCAGAAATCCCTCCTGGCAGGCTCGGGGAACCATATGGAATGCCAGGATTCGAACCACCGTCCTTCTGCATGCAAGGCCTTACTGCTGTGCTATCTCTCCAACCCCAGCCACCCACCCATTCTTGAGAAGTGCTCTCACCCATGCGTGCGGGCAGCATAGGACTCAGCCACCCAGGACTAAGACAGAAGCAGACAGCTTGTTTTTTTTCCAGCTTTTATGAAAATTAATAACATTAATAATCCACCAACATAGAAAAACACACACATCCCTATATACATGGTCATTAAGTTATTAATTAGTCCCCGTATAAAACGTCTCTGCATTAGTGTCTGGGCAAAGCCCAACCAGTCCTTGGCATATTCACAGTAGCAGTCCCAGAGCTAAGCCTCAGCAGCGGGTGGGCGAGCAGACAGGAGGTGGGCAGCTGTAGGCATGGCCCGTCCCACACTCCAATGGACAAAGGGGGTCCTGGGCCCTTCCTCTCTGACTCTCCTCCTGGCACCTGGAGACTGACTATTCAGTGCATGAGCACACAGGCCCGAGTCCTCATGTGGCCGGGAGTCCAGGCCATGTGGAGTAGCTTCGGCACCTCATCGGCCCTAAAGGATGCTGGCCAGTTCTGTGGAGTCTGTGTCGGAGCAGCCAGAGCTGCTGGCCTCTTCCCTGCAAGAGCCAGAGAAGAAAGGTTGGAGGAAACAGATTTACCAATCCCTGCTCCACCTGCCTGTACCCACAGGATCAACACATCCTGGCAGAAGAATGGCTGGCAGTTTGCTCACTCCCATTTTCAGCTTTAAAACAGTTGCTCTGTTCACTGTCCCTCTTCTTTTTTTAAATCTTTCCCTTGTGGTGCAGAGTTGGAACCCAATCACTAGCGCTGAGCCACATCTCCAGCCTGTTTGTATTCTTGCTGCCCACGAGAATGCACTCTGGCCTGAACTGATGAACTGGCATGATTCACTTCAGCCTGACCTCTGGCCCTCTGAGACCACACCTGATGTCATAATACCAGGGCAGCAGCCATGTAGAGTGCCAGCCCCGAATCAGAATCCTGGGATGCAAATATGAGCTTATCCCTTAGGAGCTGGGCTAAGTCCTTCTTGCTGGATAAGCTTCTACTCCTTCATCAGAGAATCAGTATTGCTGATTCCCAGACTTCCTGGAGGACTAAAGGGCACAATGACCACATGGTCCTGAAACAAACTCATGAGGGGCAGAGATTTGGGCAATGCCTAGTGCACTGTAGGTTTCCAATGAGTCACTGTGAAATGAATACATGGACTCAACATGCTATCTGTCATACAGCTAAGGTGGTCAAGAATTGTCAGCTGTGGGGACACAGAGGTAGTTCTAAGGATTAGAAACCATGCTTTTCGTGCCGGAACCCCAGTTCATCACCAACATCTCATGACCCCCAAGCCCTACTGGAAAGCAAACCTGAGCACTATGCTGTGATTCGTTCCTGAGCACTACAGGGTGTGGCATAAAAAAGAAAAAGAAAAGAACTGTGAGCTATGGACTGGACAGTGGCTCAACAGTAGAGCATGTGCTTTCCATTCCTGAGACCTGGTTTCCATGCAGGCACCACAAAATAGAGGAACAGGAACCAGAGCTGGAAGGATGCTTGTCTTGCATTTGGCTGACCCAACATCAATCTCGGCACCCCATGTAGTCTCCTAAACCCCACCAGGAATGATCCCTGAGTGCAGATTTGGGAGTAAGCCCTGAAACACTGTTAGTTGTAGCTCAAAAAGAAATTAAAGTTTACAAAGAAAGAAAGTATTCGCTACCAGTCTTGCAAACAGGCAGTGGGGTGGGCACAGGTGGCATCCAGGGACCATGTCTGGACTTGACCATAGAAGCCAAGTTGAGGGAGTAAGTGACATGACTCACCCTCCCACCCCACCACTTCCCAGTACCCTTGCTCTCACCTCAGAGCCTGCAGGGCCTTCTTGTTCTGCCGCCGCTTCTCCTCGTCAATGGGGTACAGCTTGAAGAGCAGCAGGCCTAGCAAGATGAGGACTATGGGAGTCATGGTTACCAGCATCTTCAACGTAAACTTGACGTGTTCCGGCTGCGAACAGCCACGGGTCTGGTAGCCAGCAAAGCTGTGGGAACGGGTGGGTGGAGAGAAGTGAGATGGGGTACCTACTGTCCAGCCCTGCTCAGCCCTACCCAGATCTGTCCACTCCACACTTACTCAAGACTGAGCGTGGAGATGCCCAGCGAGACCCCAGAGGCGAACTTGGTGAAGAAGACGTAGAAGGAGAAGAAGATGGGTTCGGTCCCGTGGGACTGGGGATACTTCAAGTGGAAGTCATCAATGACATCGGGCAGCATGGACCTGCAGAGAGAGGGCACAACTGTGAGGACAACCCAGGCCTTTGTCTCTGAGAAGTCACCTCACAGGGTCTGCCGCCCTAGGGCACAAGGTCCAATGAGAAGAAGTGACCCACTCAACTCCTCAGCATAGACACATTCAGGCCCTGTTTCCCATCCTGCCAAGGTGTTCTTGCACAATTCATAACCTGGATGACTGTGCTAAGACCTACTCCACCCCACAGAATGGCCCACCACCAGAGCAGCCCACATAGAAGGGGCTTCAGATACTCACCAAGGTAGTAAGAAGGCAGCAGCTACACTGATGCCAGCAGCCACAGCCACCATGTAGGTAACAATCAGGTTACTCTCGACGGAGGCCACCAAGATGAGGAAAGGCACAGCTGACTAATGAGGAGCAGAGACAGAGAGGTGAGTCCCTCAGAGGCTCTTCCCCAGGTAACCCCAAGATTCTGCTGGCCTGGTGGTCCTTTCTGCCCCACTTACCGAGATCCCAACATACACAGCTGTCTTCTTGCCAAACCGGGTTAAGAACCACTGCCAAAAAGGAATGGTGACTGTGGCCGAGACCTGGGGTACAAGGAGGAAGGAAGGTAGGTTAGAGCCCTGTCACCCTTCTTGGCCTCCCCAGAACCCCAGAGGTCCTTCCTGCCCTGCTCAGCAGTATCTAGCATCAAGGAAGTGATTGACAGAGACTAATCTCACTTCCTGCCACTCAGGAGGTTCCACTCAGCCTCCACATAGGTGCTTTTGCTATGTCCTCTCTCTGAACATCTACCTCAAATTCTGCCCTCCTTTCTGCCTGGGACCATATGGGACACCGGGGGATCGAACCGCGGTCCGTCCTACGCTAGCGCTTGCAAGGCAGACACCTTACCTATAGCGCCACCTTCCCGGCCCCTTTTTTTTCTTTTTTAAACTTCTTCCTTTTTCATGCAGTGTGGGGGTTGAACCCAAGGCCTCAGACATGTAAAGCATGTGCTGAGTCATATCCTAGCCACTCAACTCTCTCTTTTGGTTTTCATTGGCTGGCAGCATGGTAAGACTTAGCAATGTAAGACTTACTGAGTTGATGCATGTACCAAAAGCTTTTCTTTTTCAGTCCTCCCTAAGCAATTATACGTCAGGTCCAGCCAACAATCTGGAGCCATCTCCCTCCTGCCCTCATGGATACAGGCCCATCTGGGAGACCACTCTAACCAGGCCCTAACCCTAACCCTAACCTGTCGTCCACCCTACCCTTAAGCCCAGACCCCACACTCACCATGATGGCCAGGAGCAGATTCTGGAATTCGTTGCGGAAGCCCAAAGTGTAGGTGCAAAACAAGGCAAAGTTTCCTTCCACAAGCTGGGGATGGGACAAGAGGGAGGAGGGGAACATAGAAAAACAGGTGAGATTGGAATCCCACCTCCAGGTGACATTCCTGCATTCCAAGGGACTTTGCTCAGCCCAGACACTCCTCCTGTATCTCAGGCCTTGTCCCATCTGGATACCTCTCCCAGATCAGGTCCCCAGCTTACCATGAAAGCCAACGAGGTGAAGAGGAAGCCAGCAATCAGCTTGACATATGGGCCGTGGGTCATGACCAGCCGGAGACCCCGAAGGAAAGGCATTGACTCAGCCTGCTGAGCCTCACAGGGTTCTGGGAGGCAGAGGACATAGTGAGGAAAATTCAGAGGCCCCTTTCCACTTGCAAGTCAAGAGGATGGACCCAATCACCCTGTACTAGGACTTGCACCCCTCCCCAGGGAGCCTCACCTCTCTGTTCCCGAACACCCAAGGTGAGGATGACTGCACAGATGACATAGATGGAGGCAATGACACCTGCTGCCAGCAGGTAGGCATTTTGCTGGAAAGACAAATAGAGACAAGTTGGTGTGTGATTTCACCACATTGAGTGCAGCAGCACCCAATGACCAGGGGCCACCAAGCCCTTCTCTTGGGACCTCACCATCTTTCTTTGGGAAATGGAAGAAGAATCAAACTTGTTGCTACAACCCAATGCTGGAAAAGTCTGGAATGTGTTGGACTTTGAGAACAGATTCTGAGAGCCCCAGTCATCTCACCCACCCACTCGCTCTCTGTGCCTGGGCAAATTCTTCCGCCTCTCTTGACTTGATTCCATCTCTGCTCAGTGAGCTGAGTCCCAGCTTGCCTGTCTATCACCCCACATGCAGTGACCACTGCACCACCCCCACTCCCTACCCTGCAGGGGCTCACCGTTTCTTTAGGTGAGGTGGTAACGTTTGTGCGGTTGGCCGGTGTGGAATCATTGGCTCTCTCGAGACAAGGCGTATCCGCTTGTCCCACGATTTGTCCCTGGATTGCTGTGCCCAGCACTGTGCCCAGAACCTCCACAGTCATCCCTGTGCAGAGAAATAGAGATCTTTGAGGAGGGAGTCTCACTTGAGGACCCCTCAGGAAAGGTCAATTGTAGCCCAGGTGACAGTGACAACAGCAGGCAGGGTGAGTACAGGGAATGAGGTTGATGGCACCTTGGTTTAAATTCATAGTCTTGCTGTATAACTTTTAACTTTTAGCAAGAAGATGGATGGATTGTGGGGTTGTTTTTTGTGTTTGTTTATTTGTTTAGTTTTGAGGTCATAGTCCAGGTTGTTTGGGAGCTCAGGGGACCATGCAGTGCCAGGGATGAAACCCAGGGCTCCTGCAGGCAAAGCATATGCTCCCGCCCTTTATGCTACCTCCCCAGGCCAGACTGTCATTTTTTCTTATTAATATTTAGCATTTTATATATAAAAAAAGACCAGACTCTTCACCAGTGCAACATTTCCATCACCAATGTCCCAAGTGTTCCTCCTCCCTACCCCACACCGGCCTGTACCAGACTGTTATTTTTAAGATAGTTTCCTATCCAAGAGCAGAGATAAGAACTGGGCCACAAGGAAAGCAAGATGGCAGGAGAGAAAGAGACCCCATGGGAACAGGTGTTGGAGACTCACGATATGCAGTGGCAGAATCCCGCTCGCTCTGCTCTGTGCTGATGAACATGGTGAGTGCTGAGTAGGGAACATGGAAGCACTGGGACAGAAAAGAGGTCCTTGGCCAATCAGATATGGCCAGAGAATCACAGCTCCCACCCTAAAGGCTCCAGGGACTGCCCTTAGCCCTCCCCGCAAGACACCTGGGGCTGGGGTTCCACTCACCGTGACCAGTGACTGAAAGAGACAATAGAAAAGCAGGTACCACAGCCACTCGCCCTGTGGGAAGTCAGGCACGAACCAGATGAGGAAGTAGGCAATGATGGCCAGGGGCGTGGAAAAGATGATCCTGAGGAAGGGGAGGGTCTGAGTAGGAGGTGGGGGCCAACCCCAGGATTCAAACCCTCCACACTGCATGCCCAAGGAGAAAGAAATCCCAGATACCCCCCTGCCCCAATCTATCCATGGTAGGTCTTTGGGAAAAATACTGATGGCTGAGGCCAGAGAGCTGGCTAGGACGGAGGCCCTAGACCAAAATTCTGAGCATAAATGCATGAGGCAACACCTGATTTGATGTCTCCCTAGAAGGAAGGTCTCAAAGTAGACATTTCCTATGGACTGGGGAACTGAGAATAGAAGTCATGGCCTCCCAGAGCAGGAAGGAGCAGGACCAACACATGTTCATGTGAGTACACACAGACAGACAGACAGACAGACAGACAGACAGACACACACACACACACACACACACACACACACTGCAGATGGTATAGGAAACTCAAAACAAAGTGATTCTGGGGCCAGAACGATAGCACAGTGGTAGGGCATTTGCCAACCATAGACAGACCCTGGTTTGATTTCTGGCATCCCATATGGTCCCCTGAGCCTCCCAGGAGAAATTTCTGAGCACAGAGCCAGGAGTAACTCATGTGCCACTGGATGTGACCCAAAAACCCAAACAACTCCCCCCAAAAAACCCAACTAGTCATTCTAGAGCAATAGTATAGCTGGTAGGGTGTTTGCCTTGCACACAGCCTCCCCAGGATTAATCCCTAGCATCCCTCTGGTCATGAACTCTACCAGTAGGTCAGGGTTCTAGTTCTAGTCCTGAGTAGAATATACTCCTGTAAGGCGAGGAGTAACCCTAAAAATAAGCAACCATACAAAACAAAAGCATTTCTTCTGGGGCAGATAGGCCTGGTGAAGTGACTAAGGGGGGGCTGTGAATGTCTGCCTTTGAGCCACACCACACCACAGGTGCTCACTTTCCTCATTTGTAACAATGGCAGTGTGGTGCAATGCGATGGTACAAGGCGCTTGAAACCAACTTCAGTGATTTACTTTGGGTTCTGCTTAAAAGAGGACAATACTGCCCTGAGGAGGCTAGGGTTGGAGATGTGTGTAGTAGCTTGGGTGTAATTGGGAGGTGCTCTTTGTTTGCTTGAAGAAGACAGATTTCTGGGACTGAGGTGTGGGTGGCACTGAGTAACTCTTTTTCTAAAAGAAGTAAGCCAGACATCTAGGAATTTATGAACTAACTAGATCCTGGGTGAGTTACTTAGTTCTTTCTGAGGCTCATTTTCTCATGAGAAAATGAGAATACTATTAACACCTGCTCTACACTCAACATTTGTTCAAGAAACAGCTAGGCACCATCTGTGATCTATTTTCCTGAGATGCTTTAGGGAACAGAGAAGACAACAGTCATGACTTTGCAAAATTTATATTCCATTCAGGAAACAAATGCCCAACACAACTGAAAAAATATACACATTGTTCAGCCTTTAGAAAGGAGTGAAGTTCATAAATCAAAGGGCTAGTTCAGGAGTTTGAGTGCATGTGCCCAATCTCCGGTTGGACCCTTTGCCCCACTTGACCTCCTAAGCACTGCTGGATGTAGCAATGGAAGCTCCCAGCACCACTGGAGTTTTCTGATGGACCCTCTCATTGCAAAGTCTAAGTAACACTACATCCTTGAGCTCCCACATCGAGCTATCTAGTCCATTTGATGCCGAATCACTGGGAGTATTTCTGGGTCCCTGAACATAACTTGGGAGTCCCTTGTGTAGGAAGGAAGGAAGGGAGGGAGGGAGAGAGGGAAAGAGGGAAGGAGTGAAGAAGGAAGAAGGGGAGAAGGGAAGGGGAAGAGGGAAGGGAGGAAGGGAGGGAGGGAGGGAGGGAGGGAGGGAGGGAGGAAGGAAGGAAGGAAGGAAGGAAGGAAGGAAGGAAGGAAGGAAGGAAGGAAGGAAGGAAGGAAGGAAGGAAGGAAGGAAGGATATTCTGATTCATGGGTCCATACAGATGAATCTTGCTTTTTGTGGGGAGGGGCACATCTGGCAATGTTAAGGGGTCATTCTTGGCTTTGCAATCAGGAATTACTCCTGGTGGTGCTTGGGAGACCATATGTGATGCTGGGAATTGAACTTGGGTGACTACATGCAAGGCAAGCACCCTGCCCACTGTACTATCTCTCCAGCCCATACAGTTGAATCTTGAGGACATGATGGAGAAAGAAATGAGTAATATATAAAACAAGCTCTTTGTGACTCGCTTCTATCTGATATTCAGTCAAATTCATAGGACAGTAAAAAGGAGGGAAATTTTCTAGGCTTTTGTAATACTGATGATGGAGAGGAAAAACTGGAAATTAGCTTTGAAATGGGTAAGAGTTTCAATGTGAAGGATGAAAAAGAGATGGAGATGGATGATAGAGTTTTTCAGACAACAGCATGATTACACTAAATGGTACAGAAAAAGAAGACTTAAAATGATTCTTTTACTTTGGTTGTTTTGGGTGCCAGGGATTGAACCAGGGCTTATACATATAAGGCAGGAACTCCTCTGAGGACATCTATTCCCAGTCATAAATGGTACATTTTATCAAGTATATTTTACAACAATTCTTATTTGTTTGTTTGGGTATATTTTTTAAAGTGATGCAAAATAGTTTTAGTGAAAGAAACTTTGAGAATTATGGTGAGAAAGGAGGCCAGAGCAATAGTACAACAGGTAAGGCACTTGTCTTGCATGAAACCCACTGGGGTTCAATCTCCAGCACCCCATATAGTTCTTGGAAAATTACCAGGAGTAATTCCTAAATGCAGAGCATTATCAGGGATTACAAAAAAAAATGTATGAGAGGATAAAAAGAGAAAGGTACATATTCAAAGAGAAAATACAGATTTCTCCAGAGGGGGGAAAATGGTTTTCTGTAGGTTTTTTGTTTTTGATTTTTGAGCTCTGCTCAGTGGTGATGAGGGGTTACTTCTGACTCTGTGCTGGAGCAAGTATGTGGTATCAAGGATCAATCCAGGTCTCCCACATGCAAAGTCTGTGCTCCAGCCTATTGAGCTAGCTCTCAGGTCCCATTATCATAAATTATATAAGATTATTATCTACAACAGTACCTAATAAAAAATTAGTACTTTTTTTTAATTAAGGGACTGGAGAGATAGAGGATAGGGCATTTGCCTTCCACACATCAGACCTTGGTTCAATCATCAGAATCCAGTATGAGTCCTCAAGCATTTCTGGGAGTGATCTATCCCTAAATGCAGATCCAGGTGTTAAGCCCCAGGCACTATCAAGTGTAATTAAAAAAGAGTAAAATTTATATAAATATAATAGAATGGGTGTGTGGCTCAGCAATAAATCATGTGCCTTACATAAATCCCTGGGTCCAATCCCTGACACTGCCAAAAAATGAAGTTATATAACATCAGGGGGCAAGTGAAATAGAGAAAAGAATGCAGGCTAAAGGGGATTTGGAATAGTAGAGCACAACTCACTTTCTTTCACCAAAATATCACATATGTGCCAGTTTGGCTGAGGAGGGAGCTGGCCATGCACACTGAAGGAAGCACAGGGTGGCCAGGGGGACTTTCATCACAAAAAGTCCCCAATGGGGGTAGGGCGGTGGCAGTCTGATGAATAGCCAGGGGACCCATAAAGTTTAGCAGAGTGAGCAAGGGAGAAGGAACTAGAAGTTTGAGAGGAAATGGGATAATGGGCTGTAAAGGGCCTGACAGTCCATGATAAAGATTTTGATTCTACTTCACAAGGTTGAAGAAAGATTTTGCTTTGTTGTTGTTTTTGTTGTTGTTCTTTGGGCCACACCCAACCATGCTTAGGGATCACTACTAGCAGGGTTTGGGGAACCATATGTGATGGTGACAGAGGATGGAATTCGAGTTAGCCACAGGACAGGAAAGAGCCTTTTCCACTCTACTATCTCTCCAGCACAGGGTTGAAGTAGTTTTGAGATTTAAGTAAGATGATAATTTTTTCAACCTTTCTCTTCCTCCTCCTGTAGGCTCACACCAGCTGTCCTAGCCAGCTGATAATTTTAAATGGAAGCACAGTGGGCTTGAACAATAGTCCAAAGGATGAGTGAATGTGCCTGGCATGCAAAAGGCCCTGAGTGCAATCCTTAGCACTGTCTGCCCCCAAGACATCACTGGGTTTATTCCTGGTGGCCCCCAACACTGCTGGGCCTGAGCAGTACTGCATCATCAGACCCTAGCACTGAACCATTAAGTTTTGTACCTCTTGGCAAACTTCACCAGGAACGGCCCCGGAATCCCCTGTGAAAATGCTGGGGAGGCCCTACCCACAGAAATTATTTGCAGCTAAAAATAAGATAGGTCAATGGCCTTTGTATTCACTACTGGGAGTGTCCCCCAAACACAGAACTGGGAATAGCATCCAAGCCCGGCCAGGTTTGGCCACCAAACAAAAAAACTAAATACAAACAAAAGGCAGGGGGCCGGCAATAGCACAACGGTAGGAAGTTAGCCTTGCATGCGGCCAACCTTGGATGGACCCCGGTTCAATTCCCAGCATCCCATATGGTCCTCCGAGCCTGCCAGGAGCGACTTCAGAGTGCAGTGCTTGGAGTAACCCCTGAGCGCTGCCGGGTGTGCCACCGTCCCCCCCCCCCCCAAAATGTAGAGGTTGGATGACAGTGAGTATTTGTGATGACTGTCACCCAGAAAAAGGTCAGTGGGAATCCAGTCCCAGGCCTCCCACTAGAGGCTGAAAAGTCCAAGGACAGTGTCTGTCTTCCTAGTTGAAAGAAGGGAGTCTAGATGCTCAAAAAGCTTTGGGGCTGGTCTCAGGCAGAGAAAAGAGTGGACCACAAGGTTCTGGAACCCCAAAAGATGTGGCAACTTCCTACAGTGAAAGGAGAAGGAAGGAATGTGGGTCCCCAGGCCCTACGGGTGTGGCCACCACCATTAGGAAGTCCCTGGGCCCGGACGTGACCCAGCTCCACTCACACACATGGGGTGGGGGACTGCCACCAAGAGTTCCTGGGGGGCCGGCAGGTGAGGACTTGTACCCCCACGCGGTGCTAATCAGGAATCAGCCTGCAGGGCCCGCAGCGGCTTTCACCAAGAGGCAGACGCGGCCCTACCTGCCTGGTAAGAGGCCCTGGGGTGGCCCTACCCATGGGAGGGCCGCCCTCCCTTCTCCTGCGTCCACGTGTCTCTGCAGAGAACCAGCCCTCCTGTCTCTCCATCCTCTCCAGGCAAGCAGCGACCCGGAGGAATCGGTGACTGTGAGGAACCGGGGCGCTGCCGGGCAGGGCTGGCCCGGGCGCTGCCTCCCATTGGCTGCACCCCCATGAGGCGATGTGGCAGCAGGGCCCCGCCTCCCATCAACTGCCCGGAAGGCGGGTACAGGGCTTAGCTTGCTGGGAGTTCCTAGCAGCGGGCCCAGGTAGCCTGGCTTTCTTGCCCTGGCCCTGACGTCTGGATCAAAGGCCCCAACTTGGGCCTTCGCCAGAGATGGGCGGGACGGTGGTGCAAGGGGGGCCTCGTGGGAAAGGAAGCTGTTGGGGGACCGGAGACTTGGGGGAGAGCTTTGAAGACCGGAGATCAGGTATGGGCACCCCTTGGGCAGGAAGGCGCCCACTTGAGCCTTGATGGGCTGGAGATGAAAGGGGCATGTCCCTCTCCCTCCACCCAGCAGGATGTCCTGGAGGGAGCCAGAACACCAGCCCCTGTCAGCGCCCTTTGCATCTGATACTGGACCACCTCTCCCACCTTGCCCTTGAACCCAAGGCTCAGGAGAGCAGGCTTTGTACTGAGGGAAAAAAGACAATTCCATCTCGTCCCAGGGGCCAGAGATTATGAGCCTGTGAGCCCAAGAATAGATTTTATTACCCCCCACCCTTGCCCCACCAGAAAAGTCACTCTGAAGAACTGCCAAATGAGATAGAGCTTACTCTGTGCCAGGCACAATTCCGAAAGCACATAAAGAGACATTTCATCCTCCCCACATGCCCGCGGGAGCTAGGAGAAATGATCACTGCCCTCCTACAGCAAAAGAAATCTGAGGCCCAGCGACATCAGGTGACAGTTGGACAGGGTGACGTAGGACTCAGGTGTCTCGTGCGCTATCACTGTGCCACCTCTGCCACGTGGAGAGTGACAATACAGGAGGCAGATCCCAGCTTTATGGAAGGGACTGGACTCCGGGAAGCAATCAGGCCCTGGCAATCTAGCACTTTGGCCAGTCTGGGAATGAACTGGCAGGGCACTCCAGTGCACAAGTTTAGGGCAGCTCAGGCCGCAGTTGGTATTTCAACATTCAGAGCTTGGGTTACCTCATCCCTTTTCACCCTCCCATGGATGACAAGTCAGAGTCAGATGGAAGGACTGATGATATGCTGGAAGTCCTGTCCACAGTCCCCTTGAGAGGGAGTCTATTTTACTTACCAGGGCATGAGGCGGCCCAGGGGAGTCCAGGAGGATTTGCTAATGCAGAAGCCCACCAGGGGGTCTGTGAAGGCATCCCAAGCTCTGCCCACAAACAGGATGATGGAAGCATAGAAAGGGCTCACCTGGAATAAGAAAGAAGAAAAAAAAAAAATGACCCCTTCATCTTTCTCTCCATCTCAATGCTCACAGAAGCAGGGGGCGCCTCCCCACTTCAGCCAGGCCCTTGTGGCCC
The DNA here is from genome assembly GCF_024139225.1 of Suncus etruscus. Lineage (NCBI taxonomy): Eukaryota > Metazoa > Chordata > Mammalia > Eulipotyphla > Soricidae > Suncus > Suncus etruscus. Next base: position 37,718,968 of record NC_064853.1, read on the forward strand.
TGAGCTTCTCTCACCTAAGTTTTCACATCTACAGTCACCTTGTTCATCACTGTGTCTTCTAAGAACCTTGCCCAGATCTGAAATCCTTCCTTCCATTGGCCTGGAAAATACTCCCTCTAATTAGAATCTGGGTCTCAAACTTGCGGCCCGTGAGCCCGTTTGCGGCCCTGCCCTAGAGGAATCTATTTTTTGTTTTGTTTTGTTTTAGTTGTTTGGGTCACACCCCCCAATGTTCAAGGCTTACTACTGACTTTGCACTCAAAGATCACCCTGACTTTGCCTCCTGTGGCCCCCAGGTAAATTGAGTTTGAGACCCCTTCTCACCTCCTTAGTGCTCAGCCACCTGAAATCTGAAGTGGCATTTGCTGGGTGACCACAACAGGCCTCAATCTGTATAAGAGGTGCTGGAATTCCTGATTTACAAGGTTAAAGTGTCATCTTAGATGTGAAAAGCGCCCATAAATGCTTTAAAAAGTGGACTTGGAGAAGATCCAGGGAGACAATTCAAGGAGCTAGTGCTTAGGCTTTGCAAGCTGGAGGGTCTAAGTTCTGTTCCCAATACCAAATGGTCCCCTGAGCACAGCTAAGAGCAACTACCCTAGTATCAAGCCAGGAATAGTCCCTAAGAGCTAATGGGAATTATTGTTAGCAAAAGCAAACAAACAAAAAACAAAATATATCCTGGGAGAGAAAATTCAAAGGGTTAATGCATATGCTTTGCATGCAGAAGGCCCAGGTTGGATTCCCAGAACAACCTGGTCCCTGGAGCACCACCAAGGAGCAGCCCCCAAACACAAAGCCGAGAGTAGCCTCAATCACTTCCAGATATTTCCTTACTTCTCTTTCCCACCAAAAAAGATACCTGGAGCTGGAAGTGAGGGTTACTAGTAAAAAATAAGCCTTGAATGATGAAGACTCTGAGTCTAATCCTCCAGTGTACCATCCCCAGTGCCATAGGATGTCCCTCTACAACTACTAAAAAAATGGCCTATGGAGGGAAGGGGAGGAGAACCCCGAAAAAAAATTTAAAAAGTGGTCTAGGCAGGAGAGATAGTACAAGAGTTAAGGTGCTTGCCTTGAACACAGCTGACCCTGGTACCACATATGATCCCCTGCCAAGTATAAGTAAGTCCTGACAGGAGTACTCCTCACACACGATTGCCTTTAGAGTTGGAGAAATAGTAGAGTAGGTCAGGCACTTGCCATGCACACTGATGACCCAGCTCCAATCCCTGGGACTCTATGTGATTCCCTGAACCCCATCAGAATAATAGATTCTGATCATATGATCCTGATCATAGAGTCAGGAGTAAGGCCTGACCACTTAGGACAACTTCTCTGGTTCCGGCTCATCGACCATGGCCCAGTCATTGCTTTCGTTCCAACAAGCAGGAAACTCATGGCCTCATTACACTGCGGTGTAACATTTATGACTATAGTTCACCCTCTGACTCCAGGTTCCTCATGTTCCCACTCAGGGCCCAGCCCAGGGGAATTGCTCAAAAATTAGCTGAGCTGCTGGAGAGATAGTAGCACAGACAGGATGTTTGTCTTGCATGTGGCCAACCTGGGTTATATTCCCAGAACCCAACATGGTCCCCCATGCCCACCAGGAGTGATTATAGAATGTAGAGCTCAGAATATAGAGCCCTTGTGTGTGGCCCTCCAAAAAAAAATGGTCTGAGGAGTTAAAGAGATAGTAGAGCAAGTAGGGTCACTTGCCTTGCATCCAGCCAACTTGGGTTTGATCCCCAGCATCCCATATGGCCTCCTCTGAGCACTACCAAGAGCAACTTCTGAGTACCAAGCTAGGAGTAGCCCTTGGATCACAAAACCACCCACCCTCTCCCTAAAAAAAAAAACACAAAAAAACAAAAAAAACAAGCTAGCTGAGGGCTAAAGAGATTACATTAGTTCAATGGGTTGAAGAATATCTTTGCATATAGAAACCCCCTGGTTCAATCCTGTACTGCCTGGTCCTCCAGTACTACCAGGAACATCTTCTGAGGGACTGAAGAGATAGCCCAGTAGGTAAGATGCTTGTCTTGCCTGTGGCTGACCTGGGTTCCATTTTTGACATGCTATATGATCCCCTGACACTACCAGGAGTAAGCTCTGAGGTTCGATTGGTATTAGTACCACAGGTAGGATGTTTGTTTTGCATGTGGACAATCTGGGTTCGATTCCCAGCATCCCACATGGTCCCCCATGCCATGTTTCCCAAACAAAATAAAAGGAACAGCCCTTGAGCATTGAACAGAATTAGCCCCTGAAAAAAAAAATGCATGGCCCCCAAATAAACAAATAAAACATAGCTAAATGATGGGGGCCACGAAGATAGCTCAAAGGTCTGAAACACATGCTTTGTATGCATAAGGCCCAGATTCAATCCCCAAGTAGTTCCACTCCCTGAAAATTGCCAAGAGCAACTTCCATGTACCATACACAACACTGCAGGTGGCCCCAAAACTAAAAATGCTAGTTGGATGAAATCATATCTCTATTCTGGGGTTCAGCGTCTTCCCCTTACAAAAGGAGACAGCCCAGATGCCTTGCTTATAAATATACTCAGATAATACAGAACAAGACAGCACAACTGCTGAGAGAAGACAAATTTTCAGGATTCCCAGTCACTGGCCAAGCTTCTTAAAGCAAAGAAAAACCCCACATTACCCCATGTATCCTCCTAGTCAAAGACCCTGTATATTAGCTACCCTACCCTAGCCTATCCCTATTCTGCCCACTACTATGACTGTGTACCACAAGTAAAAAGTGGTTGCCCTTCCACCAACGCCTGGTGATGTCCACTACCCCCTAAGCTAAGCCAGTTTACTCCTGTCCAGCAGGGACACGGTGTACCTGTCTCTTCTAAGAACACTGCCAGAGCGGCTCAGTTGCTCTTGCTAGGCAAGTAGGAGCTGTCTGACCTTGCCAATCAAGACTCCTGTAGCAGATAGACTCCCCTTCTGGACTCTTTTCAAAGCCGTCTTAGGTCTCATTCAGTGAGCAAGCAGGATTCCCTGCCCCCATTCACGATGGGAAAAACTAAACCAACCTTCCCAGGAATCTTTAATCTTTCCCACCACTAGAACATACTCACCTGAGCCACATCCAGTAGGTAGATCTGCAGGAAGAACCCTAAGGCACAGCCTGTCACCTGGTAGGGGGCTCCTCCAACTGCGTAGCAAAGCTTGTTGCAAATGGACAACTGCTTTTTCTTCTTTGGTTCTTTCTGGGAAGAAGAGGAAAGAAAGAGGAAAAAATGAGAACAGATCTAAGATCTTGGCATCTATCCTAGATGGTTCCAGAAATTCAGAAGGTCCAGCCCCCTGTGGTCCAGAACAAAGGGAAGGGCTCTTGCCTTGCACATGGCCAACCCAGATTCAACCCCCAATCATCACATACTGTCCTTCAGCCCTATTTATTATCCCTGAGTGCAGAATCAAGAGGAAGACCAAGTAGTAGTACCCCGAGTACCATGGGGTGTGACTTCCAAAACAAAGCAAAAACAATAAAGGATCTGCCCCAAAGTCAAGAGTATCAAGAAGAATAAAGTGTCTTGTCCTGATCCCACCTAGAGAGATCCCACTTCCCAAGAACAAGGAGAGGTATATTCTTTCTTCTTAGGAACCTAGAAAGGTGGGTGGGGTAGCACTGAGGAAGTTAGTACTATCGCTAAGTTCCTTTTAAAGATTGAGGCTTAGAGGCTCAGAGCTATAGTACAGTAGGTAAGACATTTGTCTTGCACGTGGCCAATCCAAATTTGAGCCCTGGCAGCCCACCAGGAGTAATTCCTCAGCGCAGAGACAAAAGTAAGCCCTGTGCACAGCAGGATGTGTCTAATCTCTGCCCCCCCCCAAAAAAAGCCCTCAAAGATAAAGGGACAAAAAAAAAAAAAAGAGAGAGATAGAGGGATAACGTGCTCCAGAAAACTATCTCTAACCTATGCCAGCAGCCACAACCTGAAAATCCACTTTCTCCCAAGAATGGCTAAACCTAGCCCTAGCTCCCACGCTGCCACCCAGGCTCAGAGGCCAGGAGACAGACACCTGCCTGCAAGATGAGGGCTCTAGAGAGCAGTAGGGGGGCCCAGTCCTGCAGGCTGCTAGCACAGCTGTTCTTCCCATCTGTCTCAGAGCGTCCCTAACCCCTAGAGGCACCCAGAGCTTCAGGAAACTGGGGGGCGGGGGCCTCCCCTCACCTCCCCCCATCTCCATGGGGAACTTCTAGGAGAAGGGGGAGAAAGCCTCAAGGTATCAAAAGCTCTCTGAGGGTGGGGCACCGGGGAGGGCTGAGATCTCAGGAAAGTAGGGATTACTCATACACAGTAGCAGTATAATTCCTTCCCTGGCTTCTTCCAAGTTAAAAAAAAAAAAAAATGGAAAGAAAAAGGCAGTGTCGCGGGTCCCCTCCCCATCCCAGCTCCCCCAAGCAGGTGTTTATAGCTGGGATCCCTCCCCAGGGCCAACAGATTTCATCCGGTACTTGATCAGTAAGACACAAAAACTCCCTCCAAGCCACCACGCGCACCCCAAAGGCGCGGGAGGAGAACGGCTCCTTTAAGAGCAGAGCCCTTGTTCTTATGAATGAACTTGAGCGGCCCTCACGGTGGAGTCAAAACTGGAATGCAGGCAGGCATGTGGCCCAGGCCAGGAGTAGGGGGCGAGAGATGGGGGGTTGGGGGTCCCACGTGGAGGTTTTCCCCGGCAATCTGGGGATTTAAAACTGGCATTTTAGGGAGACAAACCTAAGCCACTGGTAGCTTAGAAGAAGAATCCAGAGAGGGAGAGAGCCGGGCACCACGTTAACACTGCCGGAGAAGGAGGAGGAGATGTTGAGATGGGAGTGGGCCTAAGGGGGTGCCGGCACCCACTCACCCTCCTTATCACCCTCTGCCTGGGGGGACACACTTGGGCCGTCACCTCCTCGTGGATCTGCCTGTGCTTGGCTAACCCATCCTAGAACCATGCCTCTCTCCATGACGCACCCATCTGGACCGGCCCCTCATTTCCCCCCTTGGACCCCACGCGTGGTAAATGGATGGAGGGACGCTCACCTTCGCCTGGACCGGCCGTTCCCCGGTTGGAAGGATGCCGGTGGGCAGCAGTCCGGTGGCGGACCCGGTCTCGGCACCTTCCCCTTTGGCCATGACCCGTGGGCCACGCCGCCGGCAAGTGGGACCCCGGGATGCAACTGCGCTCCGTGGGCCTCTGCTGCTGCCTGGACTCCCGCTCTCGCAGGAGCGGCCGCCACCACGATCCGATCGCTGCGAACTCGCTAATAGTTACCGGGCCGGCAGCCGGTGAAGCTCAGTCCCGAGCACACGCCCCCTTGTTCTTCTTAAAGCTTCTCCCCGGCCCGGCCGGCCAATCCCGAGCCCGCCAGCAGCCGCCACCAATCACCGCCTCCGCCGGCCTCCCTCCAGCCCCCGGGGGCCGAGCTGCTCCGAGTCTCAGCCACGTTCCCTAAGCCCCGGAAATCGCCCTGCGGCTAGGCTACCGAGGGAGGCTGGCCGACTCAACTGACCCACCCGCCACTCACACGCGAGGAAACGGTCATCCAGACCATCAGATGGCCTGCCCAGGTCGCCCAGAGTGAGTCCTCCCCACCCCAAATCGGACCTGTACCCTAAGTCTTCTCTGATCACCAGGCCCCGGGAAGATTGTGGGGTGTCCCACATGGCTGATTGCCCTCTTTCAAATCCAGTTAGGGCCAGAGAGGTGACACAATGCGCTGGCCTTACAGTTTTGCACGCTGGAAGCCCCAGTTTGATCCTTGCTTGCACTTTTTTAAGAATCGTGTTCCCTTTCCCTTCCTCCCCCTCACCTCCAGGAGTAGCCCCAGAGCACCTTAGGCTGTAGCCCATAAAATAATAATTAGGATAATGATGATCATCATA